>NC_084613.1:69141427-69286427 GCF_033978795.1 Nerophis ophidion | reverse complement strand
GCGTGAGTCCAAATGAGTACAGGTGAACTAATCAGTCGTCATGTTGACAAAACAATGGCGCATAAACAGGAACTAAAAAGAGTCTTAAACCAACAGAACTAAAACAAATGTGACCACAGAACATGACATAACTCAATTTAGGAGTTACATTTGTTTCCATTACAGAGATTGGAACTCAAAACACTCGTACCTCAAATCAACGTTGCCCATTGAAACGAGATGAAATCAACTTAATCAATGTGTTACTATAACAATCTACAAGGTTAATATATTTTGCTTCTCTTCCTTCTACTCCATTTATCTGCTTTTTTTGTTTTTCAAATTATTAAATATATGTATTGTTGCATTTGAAAGAATAGTATTGTTGATAAGAGAGGTAATTATTATTATTATACATTATCGATAGTGTTATTTCTATTGGTATTTGTATTGCTACATTTGTAGGGTAATTTCTGTGTTATTTATTTCACTCACTGCTTCTTTGCTATCACTTATACCATCATATTTGTATATAACTTATTTGATGATGCTGTTCTGTTGTTATTGTTGTATTTGTTGTTGTCTCGTCTTATCCCCTTCTTGTCCTTGCAATTTCCCCCTCTGTCTGCCTTTATTTCTCTTTTTATTCCATCCTGCTCCGGCCCGGCTGTACCAAATAATAATATGAATCCATTTAATAAAATCAAATACAAATAAGGCAACAATGGAAAATATCCCACACTTCTCTTTTGTAGAGAAAATCTGTACAGCAAATATGGGCATCTACATCAACTATAAGATTTGCTTGAGAAGCTGGACAGGACAAAAAAATAAACACAACAAAAAAACTTCATCATAGCTTGCCCCTTAAAAACACAATAATATTAACAAGTAACATGCCTTTCAAAAAATAGCGTTTAGATAACAAATGTACAAAAAACAATATGATAGATTGTACTACTAACAAATACATTCGTGTTATCAAGTAATGTCATAATGTCCAGTATTACCTCCGTTTAGCTGCTTCTCAGTCAAACACACCATCAGCAGCTTTGCCAAATTGTATTAATAAATGTGGGCCAATTTAGATATTTGAAGAAAAAAAATGTTAGTGATAGTTTCTCCTTCTGCTTCAGTATGGTGCAGACTAGGTTCCAACTGCTGCTCAATTGTTTTTATTTCTTTTTTTTTTTATTTAATGAATGCCATTCGCTCAGTCTTTTGAGCACTGTTCACACACACACACACACACACACACACACACACACACACTTTGTTTCAATGGTGCAAAAAAGTAAAATTATGTCCATCTGTAGCTATAAGCTAATGCTAGCGATTAAGACCAGATGTTTAGAGTAGCTCTTAGAGGGTTCGCTGTGGCATTCGCTACACCATCTGGCGGCGGGGATGCTTGTAAGTCACATTTTTGAACGCAGCTTAAAAGGGAACTGCATTTTTTGGTGGGAATTTTGCCAATCATTCACAATCATGCATTCTAACTCGTAAATAAAAGTCCACTTACAATGGAGTCAATAGCAGGTCCTCTAGTCCGCCCATAAAGCCCTCTAAACAATCACCCGATGAGCGCTAACAATACTCCATTTAAATTTCATGACATGAGTATTAATCAAGTATTATTGATATTATAATCGCTAACGCGGACAAACTATTATTTTTGGTCCTGTCCAGCTACTCAGGTAAATCATATTGAAAGGATAGGTCTTTATTGTCATTGCACAAGTACAACGAAACTTTGTTGTCAGCAAAAACCTGTTTAAGATTAGACAAACAGTGTACAGGGTTACAGAACAAGAACGCTGATGGGTCGCCATAAGGCGCCCCGTAAAAGATGGGAAAAAGGTAAACACTGGGGAAGGATGAGTAAAAAATACAATCCAGACTGGGCTCTTAAAGGGGTCCAGTCTGGAGTGGGGAAAAAACCTCCATAGCAAAGCACATATACATATTACAACATACATCTTGAGATAACTAGCAACAGAAGGAAGGTAGTTCAAGGTCCTGGTGGTAGGTTGCAGGTCTCAGGCGCTGACCATCCATTAATCACCCCTATGGGATGTGTATGTGTGGTGTATATTTTTGTGGATGTGTGTAAGTCCGTAGTGTGTCTCTGTTCCGCGGCTTTAGTGTATTGCAGTCACTAATCCAAAGTCAATAACAGGTGTGTGACCATGAGAGACAAGAAGGGAGTTTGTTGAGTCTTCACTGCACTGTCCTTAGGGAGAGTCTCGAAGCCAGGGAAACAATCCAAGTTAGAATGATTTTTATGCAATTGAGAATAAAATTTGCTTTTCACTCAAAATTGTCTATGACTAGTAATCCACAGTTCTTCCCGCATCCTCCAATCATTTGTGGCAGCTTTGAAGACTGCCAGCAACTTCCAATTTGTCGACAAACCAGAGCAACGCTTACTCCAAATAAGCAGATGTCCTGTTGTCATAATTCCGAATAAGTGGATATCTTCACATCATCGACAGAAAAGGGTCGCCAGGCACGCGGCCCTCCTTCTTCTCCCAAGAGTCCGTCGTGTGTCCAGCACCAACCGCTTCGTCACGACAGCAGGTTCCCCCAAACCCAAGATCTTGTCAATTTTGTTGAGGCCAGTCAAATAGTTCCAATGTTTAGATTTGGAGAGCAGTGCAAAAAGAGGCAACAAGAAAGTTAAGATAAGACAAAACAAAGAAGCAAGCAGGAGAAATAAGGGAGAGGAAAGGGGAGCGTCCACCCTCAACGAGTGCCAGAGAGAAATAGATGTCCATATTTGCAGTACATATTTACTTTATAAACGAGAAGTGTGAAATACATTTCTTGTTGCCTTATTTGTATTTTTATTAAATGGATTTATATTTATGTTTGACGCAGCCGGACCGGAGCAGGAGGGGACAGAAAGAAGAAAACAAAGGAAGACAGAGGGGGGAAAAAACTGGGACAAGAGGGTGATAAGACAGAGACAACAACATCAGCAAAGAGGATACGTAAAAATATGAGATGAAGGGATAGCAAAGAAGCAGTTAGTGAATGAAGTAAATAACACATAAATGACAATGAACATTTTCATTCTACAAATGGAGCAATACAAATAATAGAAATAGCACTATTGACAATGAGTAATAAGTGAAGTGAAGTGAATTATATTTATATAGCGCTTTTCTCAAGTGACTCAAAGCGCTTTACATAGTGACACCCAATATCTAAGTTACATTTAAACCAGTGTGGGTGGCACTGGGAGCAGGTGGGTAAAGTGTCTTGCCCAAGGACACAACGACAGTAACTAGGATGGCACAAGCGGGAATCGAACCTGTAACCCTCAAGTTGCTGGCACGGCCACAGTAATTATCTCTTTTATCAACAATAAATGGGTTGTACTTGCATAGCGCTTTTCTACCTTCAAGGTACTCAAAGCGCTTTGACTACTTCCACATTTACCCATTCACACACACATTCACACACTGATGGAGGGAGCTGCCATGCAAGGCGCCAACCAGCACCCATCAGGAGCAAGGGTGAAGCGTCTTGCTCAGGACACAACGGACGTGACGAGGTTGGTACTAGGTGGGATTTGAACCAGGGACCCTCGGGTTGCGCACGGCCACTCTCCCACTGCGCCACGCTGTCCCAATACAATTGTTTCAATTGAAACAACACATATATGCAATGATAACTTTAGTTACAAACTATTTTTAGAGGCGCATTGTCACAGAGCGCTTATTGACATCAAGAGCTGGTGTGATGTCTTCTCGTCTCGGAGCTCGTAAAAGTTCACTGTAGGTCATAAATAATCCCTCTATTCTTGATAGTAGGTGGTCAACTTTGGCATCCAATTTAGATCCGGTAATGGCGAGAAATACAAACAGATCCCCGTTTTCTCTTTGCAAGGATTATGAGTCGTTCTTCATCCAAACAAGAATATGCAAACTTCCTATTAGTCAGGATCCTAGTGACAGCAGACATTGCACAGTGAGGGATATTTTATATTATGTTTTTTGGCTCTCATGAAGTCTGCAGGGAGTAATCAGTGATGTTGAAGGAAAAGCAAACGTAGTGATGTGTTTGGGAAATCATTATGCTGCTGTATGTTTAAAATGACCCAAAAATTTAAATAGTATGTGCTATTATGAATGCGTCCGTTACTACATTACATACTGTATATATTTGCATCATGTATATAAAACCTAAATGGAGGTATTTAGGGTTTTGTAGGCAGGATAAAGTGACTTCCATAGGCTCCATTGTACGCAGACTCTTGATCACATTTGACTAGTTAGAATGCATGAAAAAAAGAAAATGTGTGCTTGTCTTACATAAAGATTGTGAATGATAGGAAGCATTCAAATTTTTGCTGGTATCTGCTTTTTGCAGTAAAATCTAAGCCTCGCTTGTACTCCCATAGTTCACACACTGCTTGCTGTACTTGGCTTGAATGATCACCACTGGTTTTTACTTCCGTGAAGGAGTCATGTGACGGAATATAAGCAATTGCACAATCAAAAGTGTCAAATTTGGGGGTGGCTTTACTCTGTGTCACCAAGTGAATAGCTCCCATTATTTTCTATTAAATCCCGACTTTTGACAATTTGAATAAAACCCAACTTTTTAACAAGAGAAATCTCGGCTTTTTGACAGAAAAAAATCCAGACTTTTTGACACTTAAAAAAATATCCCCCCTTTTTGACACCTGGGAAAAATCCCTAGTTTTTTGACAAAATATCCAAATTTGACACTTTGAAAAAAATCTAGATATGTTGACACTTAAATTAAAGTTGAAATCAAGGTTAGATTGTATGATTGTCACACACACACACACACTAGGTGTGGTGAAATTTGTCCTATGCATTTGACCCATCCCCTTCACCCCCTGGGAGGTGAGGGGAGCAGTGGGCAGCAGCGGTGGCTGCACCCCTAATTCCAACCCTTGATGGTGAGTGCCAAGCAGGGAGGTAAAAGCATCCCATTTTTATAGTATTTGGTAATACTCGGCGGGGGATTGAACCATCAACCTAGCGATCTCAGGGCGGACACTCTAACCACTAGGGCATTGAGAAAAAAATCCCAACTTTGACAAAAGAATATCCGATTTGACAGAAAAATCCAGAATTTGACACAAAACAATTCCCAAATTTTTGACACTTACAAAAAAAATGTCTTTTTGACGCTTAGAAATAATCCCAATTTTTTGACAGAATATATTCCAACATTTAGGCACCTAGAAAAAAAACAACTTTTTGACACTAAGAAAACTCCGACTTTTTGACCCCCAAAAAAAAATAGACTTTTTGACACCTAGAAAAAAACCCAACTTTTTGACAAGAAATTCCGACTGCCAGAAATAAATCCCGACTTTGACACTTAGAAAAAAAAAAAACGACTTTGACACTTACAAAAATGACTTTGACGCTTGAAAAAAAAACGACTTTTTGACACTTAGAAAAAATACTTTGACGCTTACTAATATTCCCGACTTTGACAGAAAAAATCCAGTTTAAGGCACTTAGAAAAAAAAAAAGACAACTTTTTGACACTTGGAATAAAATCCAGATTTTTTGGGACAAAAAAAAAATCTCGACTTTTTAACACTGAAAAAAAAATTCCCAATTTTTTGACCAATAAAATCCCACATTAATAAACCAAAACAATCCCGGATTTTGACTCTTAGAAAATAATAGGACATTTTGACAAAAAAAAAAAAAAAAAAACTTTTTGACAATTAGTAGAAAAAAACAAACTTTTTGACACTTAAAAAAAAAATCCAAACTTTTGCTAATTTAGAATAAATCCAGATTTATGACACTTAGAAAAAAAAAACGACTTTTTGACAAAAGAAATCCCGACTTTTTGACAAAAAAAAATCCGACTTTTTGACATTTAGAAAAGAAATGTCTTTTTGACACTTAGAAAAAATCCCAACTTTTTGACAAAAAAAATCTAGACATTTAGGCACTTAGAAAAAAAACTTTTTGACACTTAAACCCCCCTGGCTTTTTGATGGAACAAAACACAATTTTTTGACACCTAGAAATGAATCCCAACTTTTTGACACCAAGAAAAAAATCCAGATTTTGACAAAAAAATCTCGACTTTTTGTCACTAGGAAAAAAAATCCTGATTTAAAAAAAAACAAATCCCAAATTTTTTTACCAAAAAAATTCTGAATTTTTGACTTGGAGAAAAATTTGACATTTTGACAAAATAAATCCCAACTTTTTGACAATTAGAAAAAAAAACTACTTTCACCACACCTAGTGTGTGTGACAATAATTGGTACTTTAACTTTAATTTATGTGTCAAAATGTCTGGATTTGTTCAGTGTCAAAAAGTCGGGGGGTTTTCTAAAAAAAAAAAAAAAAAATTCTAAGTGCTTAAATGTAGAGATTTTTTCTGCAAAAAAAATTGGAATTATTTCTAAGCGTCAAAGAGATGTTTTTTTCTCTAAGTGTCAAAAAATCAGTTTTTTTTTCTGTCAAAAAAAGTGTAAAAAAAACAACAACTTTTTGACACTTAGAAAACCCCCCGACTTTTTGACACCTAAAAAAATCCCGACTTTTGGACAATTGGAAAAAAAAAAAAAATCCAGATTTTTTTTTTTTTTTTTTAACAATAAAGGTCAAATTTTTGAAACTTAAAAAAAAAATCCAAATTTTTGGACCAACAAAAATTCCGGATTTTTTACTTTTAGAAAAAACTCAGATATTTTGACAAAAGAAATCCCAACTTTTTGACCCAAAAAAATACAGATTTTGACACTTTGAAAAAAAAAAAAATCCAGACTTTTTGACAGAAAAAATCTTGACATTTAGGCACTTAGAAAAAACAACAACTTTTTGACACTTAAAAATCCCCAACTTTTTGAGAAAAACAAATAGACTTACACCTAAAAAATCCTAAATTTTTGATACTTAGAAAAAAATCCTGATTTTTTGGACAAAAAAATCTCGATTTTTGACACTTTGAAAAAAATATATATTTTTTTGACCAATAAAATCCCAAATTTTTTGACCAAAACAATCCCGAATTTTGACTCCTAGAAAAAAAATCTGCCATTTTGACAAAAGAAATTCCAACTTTTAGACACTTAGTAGAAAAAACAACTTTTTGAACAAAAAAATCCAGACTTTTTGACATTAAAAAAAAAAAATCAAGACTTTTGGAGATTTAGAATAAATCCAGATTTATGACACTCAGAAAAAATCTAGACTTTTTCACATTTTGAAAAAAATCCAGACTTTTTCACACTTGGAAAAAATCTCGACTTTAGTAGTTTTTCTTTAGCCCATTTTCTTGCACCGATTTTTAGTAATTACTTTCTGAAAGCAGCACTTGTATTGATGGGATTGCTGACCCGAGATAGTTGAGGTATCTAACTTCAACATCCTAACTACATCATTACTGTCAGCATTTTATCATCCCATATTCACACTCTTTTCCTCCCCAAATCCTCCGTTTCTGAGCCCCATTGTCTCCTGTCTCTCAGGGTTACTGGCAAGCAGAGTCCTCCTCACACAAGTTAATGTGTCTCAAGTAGTCTTTGGCCTTACTTGAACTCCTCAAGTCATGGTGATGGCGCGTCTGTCGCAGGGTGTCCTCATGTGGCTTCTCCCCACTGCGGCCTGTTTGAGCTTATTAGTGAGTGCCCGTCTGTACACTCATTGATGCCAGTCCCGGGGACAGATGGTGGCAAAACAGGGTGAGAGAGCGCACACACGCCCACACAACACCACATTTTCGTTATTGTACAACCTCTAACCGTTTTTTAATCAACAATCTCCCTTGTTTTTATACATTTACATATCTGCAGGTTTAGCAAGCATGGAAGCATATTTGTTAACTTAAATTGTGTTTATCACCTTTATTCTCTATATTTTTTCATTTTATGTATGATGTACTACGTCAGGGGTCACCAACGTGGTGCCCGCTGGCACCAGGTAGCCCGTAAGGACCAGATGAGTAGCCCGCTGGCCTGTTCTAAAAATAGCAGCACTTACCAGTGAGCTGCTCTATGTTTTGAATTGTATTTATTTACTAGCAAGCTGGTCTCACTTTGCTCGACATTTTAAAAATTCTAAGAGAGACAAAACTCAAATAGAATGTGAAAATCTTGGTCTTCACTTGTTTAAATAAATTCATTTATTTTTTTACTTTGCTTCTTATAACTTTCAGAAAGACAATTTTAGAGAAAAAATAAAACCTTAAAAATGATTTTAGGATTTTTAAAACACATACCTTTTTACCTTTTAAATTTATTCCTCTTTCCTGACAATTTAAATCAATGTTCAAGAAAATGTATTTTTTTTTTTTTATTGTAAAGAAAAATACATTTTAATTTAATTCTTCATTTTAGCTTCTGTTTTTTCGATGAAAAATATTTGTGAAATATTTCTTCAAACTTATGATTAAAATCCCAAAAAATAATTCTGGCAAATCTAAAAAAATATTTAGAATCACATTTAAATCTTATTTCAAAGTCTTGAATTTCTTTTGAAATATTTATTCTGGAAAATCTAGAAAAAATGATTCGTCTTTGTTAGAAATATAGCTTGGTCCAATTTGTTATATATTCTGACTAAGTGCAGATTGGATTTTAACCTATTTAAAACATGTCATCAAAATTCTGAAATTAATCTTAATCAGGAAAAATGACTAATGTTACATAAATTATTTTTTGTATTTTTTTTCAAAAAGATTCGAAATAGCTAGTTTTTCTCTTTTGTTTTTCAATTGAATTATGAAGATAAACTGTTTCAAAGTGAAATTTTCATTTCATTCCTGTTTTCTCCTCTTAAACCATTCAATTCCGTGTTTTTTCATCATTTATTCTCTACAAAAAACCTTCCGTGAAAGGAAAAAAAAAATGTATGACTTAATGACAGACAGGAATACCCATTTAGAGAGAGAGAGAGACAGAGAGACAGAGACACACAGAGAGAGAGAGAGAGACACACAGAGAGAGAGAGACAGAGACACAGACAGAGAGACAGACAGACACAGACAGAGACACAGAGACACAGAGACACAGAGAGACAGAGAGACAGAGAGACAGAGAGACAGAGAGACAGAGAGACAGAGAGACAGAGAGACAGAGAGACAGAGAGACAGAGAGACAGAGAGACAGAGAGACAGAGAGACAGAGAGACAGAGAGACAGAGACAGACAGAGAGAGGGAGAGAGAGACAGAGAGGGAGAGAGAGACAGAGAGAGATTTATTAAAAGGTAAATTGAGCGAATTGGCTATTTCTGGCAATTTATTTAAGTGTGTATCAAACTGGTAGCCCTTCGCATTAATCAGTACCCAAGTAGTAGGTCTTGGTTTCAAAAAGGTTGGTGACCCCTGTTCTATGTACTGCATGCACTAATCATCATGAATATTACTTATTTTTAGCTACACAATTTTATCGTGTTAGGCACTCACAAATACGAGCAATAGATTCATATTTTTGAGTTGAACCGAAAGAATAGGGCTGTCATAAAAAAAAAACAAGCTACTGCATTTCACAATTCATTTTTCATTTTCTTTTTTTTTTTTATTTACTTCCATTAATGTGCATTTTTGATCAATAGACAAACTTTAGCAACAAAACACATTTACACACCTATGCTTGAGAAGGAACAGGATGAAGAAAATCTTATTTTCCTGCCCCCTTTAAGATAAGTAGTTAATGGATAGCCCAGATTCACAAGTATACAAACCAAACATCCATCCATCCATTTTTCTACCGCTTATTCCCTTTGGGGTCGCGGGTGCCGCTGGTGCCTATCTCAGCTACAATCGGGCGGAAGGTGTTGTACACCCTGGACAAGTCGCCACCTCATCGCAGACAAACCAAACAAATACATCCAAATTTAATGAAAACAAACAAAACACAAAAAAACAAGTACAAAACTCCATGAAGTACAAACCGAACAAAAAAAGAATATACACCTCACGAGGTATTACAAAAAAAATAAGTAAAATAATAAATATAAAGCAAAATGTAAACAGCTGTTCATATGATCTTATTGTTCTGTCTTTATATATTTTTTTTTCAATTGAAATCCATCCATCCATGTTCTACCGCTTATTCCCTTTGGGGTCGCGGGGGGCGCTGGAGCCTATTTCAGCAACAACCGGGCGGAAGGTGGCGTACACCCTGGACAAGTCACCACCTCATCGCAGGGCTTCAATTGGAATATATTTCTACAATCTTTTATCTCATTGTAAAGAGAATTCCATAGTTTATCCCCCACCACTGATGTGTTTTGAAAATGTCCCTGAATACTGATGTTTGTAATGACCTTTTCTTCAATGCTCTTTGTAATGTTTCGCAATGAAGTATATTAGCAGAATAATCCCGCAATTTGGATTGTACATCATCAAAATACAGTTTGAGTTCATTTCAATCACACAATTAAGTGTTAACCTGCGGTTAGACATGATTAATTCAAATTCCTAATAATATTCATCTGATTTTTAAAAAACAAATCATCTTAAAGCACTATAAATACATAACGGTGTGGCATCAAAATATTAAGTCAGGTTTTTAAAAAAAAATAGAATAGAATGCGTTTTATTTTCTCTATACACAGTGTCAAAAACTTCAGGTTTTTTCGCAGCAGTGCCCAAATTTGAAAGGGCCAGTGGGACTCAAGGACACAAAAGGGAGAACTCAATCCTCCTTCCTTGTAATTTATTGATGTTTGATTTGAAGCAATCAAACTGGGTTATCGTTGTAAATGAATAGTCGAATGGTCGGTAGTAAATAGTAAAATAGTTGAACAGTTGAATTGTAGAGTAGAATAGTTGATTAGTTAATTAGTTGAATAATTGGATAGTCGATTATCTGAATTGTAGAATAGTTGATTAGTTAGTTAATTGGTTGAATAATTGGATAGTCGATTAGCTGAATTGTAGAATAGTCCAAATTTAATAGTTTATTAGTTTGATAGAATAGCCGATTAGGTTGATAACCTTAATCAAACAGAAAAAAAGAACACAGTGTTTCTTAAACATACATCAAAATACATGCTTTACTTTTCTTTTAAAATCAATCCAACCAAAATTAATTTCCACTGATAGGCATTGGGTTTAAGAATATATTTAAACATTTCCAATAATATGATTGAATTTAAATTTAAACAATCCAATAATGAACTTAAACATCACTGATAACTTTTCAAATTTACTTTCAGTCAACTTAAACAACTTGTAAACATCAGTGAATTTATCTTTAAACATTGTCTCCAGTGAAATGATTTTCTTTTAACATTCCCCTCAGTCCAAACAAGCACTTCATTCCTTTGGTTTTCTCACCAGTTGCGTCTTCAGAGTCCACACAGGAGCTGTCTTCCTTCCTCTTAGCAGCATGTCAAAAAGGGGTAACTGACTGAAGCTCAAACATTTTGAGCATGTGCTCTGAGCAGGTGAACAGGTGAACTCAATCAAGCCAATCTGGTGGAAGCAGGTGGAGATGTTCAGCCCTCAGCTCTCACCGTTGCCCCTTCAGGCCTGGAGTGTGCTCTGCAAATCAGTGGTGTTTGTGCCGCTCTGTACTTTGACTTGACACACAGGTACAATGAGATTAAAAGCAACTCCAGTATCAGTGCGACAGTCTATAAATATGCAAAACATAAGAAAGAAGGAAAAGGAAAATTGTGCAAAAGGAGGTAAGGTGCACAATCCAGTCCTGAGAACAAATGTTCTGAATGTGTTGTTATACAGGACTATGTCAGAAAATTAGAATATTGTGATAAAGTCCTTTATTTTCTGTAATGCAACTAAAAACATGAACATTTCATACATTCTGGATTCATTACACATCAATTAAAATATTGCAAGCCTATTATTTTAATATTGCTGATTATGGCATACAGGTTAAGAAAACTCAAAATTCCTATCTCAAAAAATTAGAATATTTCCTCAGACCAAGTAAAAAAAAAAGATTTATAACAGCAAAACAAAATCAAACATTTGAAAATGTCAATTAATGCACTCAGTACTTGGTTGGGAAACCTTTTGCTCGGATTACTGCATCAATGCAGCTTGGCATGGAGGCGATCAGCCTGTGGCATTGCTGAGGTGTTGTGGATGCCCAGGATGCTTCAATAGCGGCCTTCAGCTCATTTGCATTATTGGGTCTGGTGTCTTTCAGCTTCTTCTTCACAATACCCCACAAATTCTCTTTGGGGTTTAGGTCAGGTGAGTTGGCAGGCCAATCAAGGACAGTAATGCCATGGTCAGTACACATGTTACTGCTGGTTTTGGCACTGTGAGCAGGTGCCAGATCATGCTGGAAAATTAAATCATCATCTCCATAGAGCTTTACAACAGATGGAAGCATGTACACAGCTGCATTGACTCTGGACTGGATGAAACACAGTGGACCAAAACCAGCAGCTGACATGGCTCCCCAAACCATTGCTGACTGAGGGAACTTCCGTTGTCTAGAGTTCAGGAGTGGCTTGACCATGGGAATACGGCTATTGAAGCTGTATCTGTTGAAAAGCTCTATGGAGATGATGATTTTCATCCATAACATCTCAGCAGTGCCACAGGCCGATTGCCTCAATGCCACGCCGTATTGATGCAGTAATCCGTGCAAAAAGATTCCCAACCAAGTACTGAGTGCATTAATTGACATTTTCAAATGTTTGATTTTGTTTTGCTGTTATAAATCTTTTTTTTTTTTTTACTTGGTCTGAGGAAATATTCAAATTTTTTGAGATGGGATTTTTGAGTTTTCTTAAGCTGTATGCCATAATCAGCAATATTAAAATAATAAAAGGCTTGCAATATTTCAGTTGATGTGTAATGAATCCAGAATGTATGACATTTTCGTCGTTTGAGTTGCATTACAGAAAATAAAGGACTTTATCACAATATTCTAATTTTCTGAGACAGTCCTGTATACATATATACAGAAGCATTCAGACTGTGAGTGGAAAGTAAAAATTGCACACAGAGAGGTGATAAACTCTAAAATCAGTGCGGGCGGTATAGCTCGGTTGGTAGAGTGGCCATGCCAGCAACTTGAGGGTTGCAGGTTCGATCCCCGCTTACGCCATCCTAGTTACTGCCGTTGTGTCCTTGGGCAATATACTTTACCCACCTGCTCCCAGTGCAACCCACACTGGTTTAAATGTAACTCAGATATTGGGTTTCACTATGTAAAGCGCTTTGAGTCACTAGAGAAAAAGCGCTATATCAATATAATTCACTTCACTTCAGTGCCTATGAAAGTGCATCATGGTTATGGCTTTAGGGGAGAAAAAAATCTGTTGTTGTAATAGTTTTGAATATTTCATTGCGCCCAGTCATGTATGTAATTAAACTTTCCTTAGAAAACATAATATAGCCTTTTTTTTGTTTTGTTTACAGTCATGTTTTTCCAAATATGTTAAACGTGAACAAGGTGACCTTTAATTTAAAAAAAAAACATTAATGGTCACAAATATTTTGTGCTGGAAATATTAATACAATAATAACTACAAAATGGGCTAGAGAATTACAGTTTCCTTGCCTAAAACCATTTGATATTTTATTCATTTTATCGGCAGGTGAGGATAACGATACTGAAAAAAACATCTGATTGCATTATTCTGTTGTTGCTATATCATTATAATTAAAACGAACAAATTATTAACCTTGTAAAGTTGATGCATTCGTCCAAATTCTTCAGTATTTAAAAGAAGTGCCCAGTGTGCATGTAGGTTAGAGCAGGTCTGTGTGCTCTTTTGAAGAATGCCAACGT
This sequence comes from Nerophis ophidion, assembly GCF_033978795.1. NCBI lineage: Eukaryota > Metazoa > Chordata > Actinopteri > Syngnathiformes > Syngnathidae > Nerophis > Nerophis ophidion. Next base: position 69,272,712 of record NC_084613.1, on the reverse strand, counting down.
TTAATTAAAATGAGGTTTGCTTGTTTACCAAAAAGCAAAATCCCCCCCAAGAGGGAGGATTCAAAGTGGAGGCTGTCCTCATGAGGTCATTGTGCACTCAACAGTGTTTAATAGGATGTGTTTTACTGCCTTGAGTTGTCTCTGCGGGGTGCTGCTAAAGCACTGGTCCAAACGTCAACCGGCAGTGTTTGGGATGCTAGACGAGACGGTTAGGGTGAATCAAAAAAACCCAAACGTCTGAGCCAGTCAGGCGAGGAGAAAGGCCGAGAGGGAGATAGCGCAGATGCTTGGAATTTGATCGTAGGCTGAAAAACGGTGTCTTCCATTGCCTCATGTAGTCTGGTTCATTTTCACATGAAGAGCGTGTAAATCGGGTGGGCTAAAAACAGATATGTGTGTCACCTTTTTGTTGTAGTTGACACTATTAGTTATATACAATATCCCTGAGTATTGTTTGATGCCAATATTGAGCCAATGCAAATTAGAATAGAATAGAATTTTATTGTCATTATTACAGTGAACAGGTTCAAAGAACAACAAAATTGGAACAGATCCCCTCAGGTGCATACACAGTAATATAGTAATATTAATAGTAAAAAAGATTAAAAAATAAGATATACATTTATATATCTATATATATATATGTATATCTCTCTATTAGAGATGCGCGGATGGGCAATTACGGTGGAAGAGGGGTTAGTGCGTCTGCCTCACAATACGAAGGTCCTGCAGTCCTGGGTTCAAATCCAGGCTTGGGATCTTTCTGTGTGGAGTTTGCATGTTCTCCCCGTGAATGCGTGGGTTCCCTCCGGGTACTCCGGCTTCCTCCCACTTCCAAAGACATGCACCTGGCGATAGCTTGATTGGCAACACTAAAATTGGCCCTAGTGTGTGAATGTTGTCTGTCTATCTGTGTTGGCCCTGCGATGAGGTGGCGACTTGTCCAGGGTGTACCCCGCCTTCCGCCCGATTGTAGCTGATATAGGCGCCAGCGCCCCCCGCGACCCCGAAAGGGAATAAGCGGTAGAAAATGGATGGATGGATGGATGGGCAATTATAACATCCGCAACCGCATTTTTCGAAGTCGTGATCCAACCGCCGTCCACCCGAACTAACATTTTATCAGGACCGTACCCGCCCGCTGAAATACATCAGAGGTCGGCCACCTTTACCACACACAGAGATATTTAAACCTGTTTCACAGAGTATCAAAGACAATTGGAGCCGCCAACGTTCTCGCGATTATCCAATAGCGTTCATCCTAATGACAATATAAGGGCGTGCTGTGAAGCCATTGCCTTAGACACCTTCAACAACATATACAAAACCTATTGTTGGTCCGGCAACATGTTGTGTGCAGCTTCCACAATTATACGTACAAGATTAAAAGGCATGTTGGGTGATACAGGGTACACTGATGGTTGTGATATAAACAACTTTAACACTTACTAATATGCACCACGCTGTGAAGCCACAAATATACAAGATTGACGAACACATTTCGGGAGAACATCCTCACAGTAACACAACATAAACGCAACACAACAAATACCCAGAATCTTTTGTGTTCGTGACACTTCCTGAATTAATTTTACACCCCCGCACCCCCAATCCCGCCCACCTTACCAACGGGGTATAAAATAGTCAGGAAGTGTGTGCCTACAATATATGAACACATTTTATGTGGGCCAATAAAAACGAAATTTTGACCCATTTTGGGTCTAAAAACTCTGAGTTTGAGAAACCCTGATTTATGGTGATTACAGAGCTCAGATACTTAAGGAGGCAGAACGCTGGAATAAATGGGGCAACACCTGCCAGGAGTACATGTTGTAAATTGTCGTCATCAACAGCATCAGTGAGTAGAAGAAATGTCGGATGGATGGGGATGATGAATGTGTTTAGAAAACTATTTTGTAAAAAATATATATATATACTGTAACGGGAGATGATGTTTCTGCCTGGGTTGTCTTGGAAATAATAATTTTCATGGTTGCTCATGATTTTTTTTTTTTTTATAAGTTAAAAAAGTTACATAACACGAGTTCTGCTGTTGTCGTTTATCTAAAATTGTTGCATTTGCATGATCCAGTGAACCAGTTTAAGAACTATTTTTACAGTTTGAATCGTAATATTTGTTCATTGTATTAATGTATTCCTAACAGTCAATTGTTTTCATTTTGTAGCATGTCTCTTGGCTACACTACTTCCAGTAGGCTACGAGTACAGTATGTTGTTGTTGTTTTTCGTCCAATCATATTCCAGCGTCTATGTGTTTCCATGCCAATCTTCACAAATTAGATTTCAGATTTGTTCCTTAATGACTGCACGATAATGTAAGTGTTACCCGGACTTCAAAAATATTAGTCTTAGCACTATTAATTCCTTGAAGAAAAGTTGAAATATGACAAAAAACATCAAAAGGGGATAATAGCCGTTAAAATCCCTCACCTGTTTAATTTTGTTTGAAACAGGCAAATGTAGGTAAATTAGGTGATCTATGACAGCCGCTAACATTCTCTCGACTATCCAATAGCATTCATCCTGTTGAATGGCGTGCTGTGAAGCTATTTCCTTAAACACCTTCAACAACATGTACAAACCCATTGTTGGTCAGGCAACATGTTGTGAGCAGCTTTCCCAATTACATATACAAGATTGAAAGGCATACTGGGTGATACCGAGTACACTGATGGTTGTGATATAAACAACTTTAACACTTACTAATATGCGCCACGCTGTGAAGCCACACAATACAAGATTGACAAACACATTTTGGGAGAACATCCTCACAGTAACACAACATAAATGCAACACAACAAATACCCAGAATCCTTTGTATTCGTGACACACCCTGAATATATTTTACACCCCCGCACCCCCAACCCCGCCCACCTTACCGACAGTGTGTGCCTATAATACATGAACACATTTTATGTGGGCCAATAAAAAATAATTTTTTTTTTACCCATTTTGGGTCTTAAAACTCTGAGTTTGAGAAACCCTGATTTATGGTGATTACAGAGCTGAGATACTTGAGGAGGGGCTTCACGGTGAAAGAGGGGTTAGTGCGTCTGCCTCACAATACGAAGGTGCTGCAGTCCTGGGTTCAAATCCAGGCTCGGGATCTTTCTGTCCGGGTACTCCGGCTTCCTCCCACTTCCAAAGACATGCATCTGGGGATAGGTTGATTTGCAACACTAAATTGGCCCTAGTGTGTGAATGTGAGTGTGCATATTGTCTGTCTATCTGTGTTGGACCTGCGATGAGGTGGCGACTTGTCCAGGGTGTACCCCGCCTTTCGCCCGATTGTAGCTGAGATAGGCGCCAGCGCCCTCCGCGACCCCGAAAGGGAATAAGCGGTAGAAAATGGATGGATGGAGATAATTAAGGAAACAAAACGCTGGAATAAATGGGGCAACACCTGCCAGGAGTAGGTGTTGTAAATTGTCATCATCAACAGGGGCGTTGGCTGCTAGCGGGGTGTATACAATAGTCAGGAAACGTCATGAATACAAAGGATTCTGGGTATTTGTTGTGTTGCGTTTATGTTGTGTTACTGTGAGGATGTTCTCCCGAAATGTGTTTGTCGTTCTTAAATGGTGTGGCTTCACAGCGTGGCGCATATTACTAAAAGTGTTAAAATTGTTTATATCACAACCATTAGTATACTCTGTGTCACCCAGTATGCCTTGCAGTCGTGTGCATGATGCTGGACTGACAAGCAGATCGTAAATGCTGTCGAAGGCGACAAAGACAATGGCTTCATAGCACGCCCTAATACTTATAATCTGGGTGACCGCCGGTAGTCATTCAAAAGAACAATAGCATCTCCTATTGCCTTCTTCGCTTTATGACACAAGTCTTAAATGGCTCATCGAATGGCAAAAGATACCGATCCCAGAACCACGTATATCAAATACTTCCGGATGGTTCAATCTAATTAAAATCTATTTTTTCGTCATGTCAACCGCCAAACCGCGGACTCCGCGGATGAGACCGCAAACCGCGCATCTCTAATATCTATATATCCACACACATGCATGCACATATCCATACATATGCATACACAAACCCTGGACAAGTCACCACCTAATCGCAGGCTTTTTTTTTTCATTCCATTTTTTTTACATTTTTTGATTTTATTTGCACAATATGCTGCAGGCCAAAAAAAACTCTAGTAGCGGGCTGCAAATGGCTACACTTTGGACAGATGCCTCTTAGCCAGTGCCAGCATGTAGTGCGTCATGCAGTATTGAATGCCTGTCTGTCCTTTTAAGACATTGGGCCACGTCTGTTGTGTGCTAGCGAGTGAATACTTATGGCGGCTGGTGAACTTCATGCACCGGCTTCCTGACCGGTTCTGACGTCCTTAATTATCCCAGTGAAAATTCCGTTCGCGCTGGAACTTCTGGCTAGTGTCAATCATCAGATTTGATACAGTTTGCAGATTCCATATGCCAAAAACTGCACTTACAGACAATCTTTACCGCAATGTATAGAACCCCCCAATGTGTGTGGATATTTTCTTTTTTTTTTAAACAAACTCACTTATCTTCTTAATTGAAGCCTATGAAGACAAATGATTTGATTACTAGTCAAGTAAAACAGACATGTATTTGACATGTAAGTTCTAAAAAGCAAGAACATATCCATGAAGTCGCTACACTGTTTTTTTTTTCTTGTCTTTTATAATCTATCTCATGCTTAAAGAATGCAAGCCAAGGACCTTGGAAGAACATATTTGAAACATTTAAAAATTCTGTAGCACACTGTTACTTCATTTTTTTTTTTCAGCTGTGGTCCGTTAAGTTTTATTTACTGTTGTACATCCATCCATCCATTTTTGCTGGAGACCATTTCAGTTGCATTTGGGCGGAAGGCGAGGTACACCCTGGACAAGTCGCCACCTCACCACAGTAATTAGTACCAGAACCAAAATGTATTTCGATACTTTTCTATACTTTTCGGTACTTTTCTAAATAAGTGGGACCACAAAAAATTGCATTATTGCCTTTATTTTTAATTTAAAAAATCTTATGATGCATTGAACATATGTTTCTTATTGCAATCGAAGAACAATTTTTTCCTTAAATAAAAATAGTAAACATACATGACGATTTGTTTTTTTAGTAGTAAGTAAGAAAACAAAGGCTCCAAATGTGTCTGCTTGTCACGCCTGTGAATCAGGTTTTATGTTTGATCATGTTATGTTTTGTTTTTGGACTCGTTTCCTGTTTTGCACTTACTGGTTTTGTTTGTTTCCATAGTAACCCATTAGTTTCCACCTGGTCTCATAGTCACGCCCCGGTCCTCAGCTCTCACACCTGTTTTCAATAATCACAGCTAGTATTTAACCCTTATGTAGTGTTCGGGTCTGTGGGACCCGTTTTCATTTATTATTAAAAGAAAATCGATACAATTAATACATTTTTCAAACTAAGACTCACTGACTTTGACTCATTTTCTTTGAAGAACATATATCAGAATACATATTTAATGACCACACACCATACACCCCCCTACACATTTCTATTAAATATAAAATGTCCGGGTCCACTGGACCCTGGGCTAATAGAAGTGTGGAAATTGATGTTCTGTGTACCACACACACATACACACACACACACACACACACACACACACACACACACACACACACACACACACACACACACACACACAGCAGGCCTAGACAGAGGGAGGACAGAGTGTAGGTACACAGAACATCGTTGGGTCAAATGTGCGAGAAATTGAGAGCAGACACTGTTGACAAACAATGTTGCAACCTTGTGTGGGAACCGCAAATGCAGACACACAATTTCATGGATGCAGAAACTGGCAGACAAAATTTTCCATGCAACGTTCATATTGTTGTTACTCAGCCAGCGTTTGTGGGTCTGCTGGAACCTTTGCATTTTGTGGCTTTTAATGCCTCACAATTACACACTTGTATGTTAAAATACTGAACAGATGTTTATTGGGATAAGGTAAAACATCTGTTCAGTATTTTAACATACAAGTTTGATTGTGAGGCATTAAAAGCCACAAAATGCAACGGGTCCATCAGACCCAAAAACGCTGGCTGAGTAACAACAATATGGACATTACACAATGGTTAAGCCATTTGTTTTCTGTTCCTCGACCTGGGAACTTTACCGGACTTTGTATTGAACCCTCATGACCACGCACCTACCTTTCCTTGCCGACCTTCATGCCTTGCTGTTTATTGTTTTGACCACGCCACGTAAGATTTTTTTGTATTTATGCCTCAGTGCAAGTTTTTTGTTTTGTCTCATAGATAGTATCTTTTGTTTGTATGTATATAGCCATGCCATGGTGCTGTTTTTTTTTTTGAGTATAGTCTAGTTTTTATCCGCTATTGTGCGCGCCCTTTGTTTTTCCTGTTTTGTATTATAGTGTATAAATATATTAAACACGTACTTACACTCACTTCTCGCTCGTGCAAATCATCCTTTGCGTGGAAGAAGCAAAACAAATCCAAGTTCAAGTCCTGACACTGCTGACGTATGCAGTAACATATCATATCATTTCTCCTTCTAATTTGTCAAAACTATGAGGGACAAGCTGTAAATTGGACTATTAATGCACTTGTTTATTTACTGTTAATATCTGGTTACTTTGTCTTTTAACATGTTCTATCTACACTTCTGTTTAAATGTAATAATCACTTATTCTACTGTTGTTTGGATGCTTTACATTAGTTTTGGATGACACCCCAAATGTAGGTATCGATTTGATACCAAATGGTTACAGGATCATACATTGGTCATATTCAAAGTCCTCATGTGTCCAGGGAAATATTTCCTGAGTTTATAAACATAATATGAATTTTTAAAAAAGGAATACAGATCTTGTGACAATAAAAAATATCGATGTTATCATAGTAGTATCGATTAGATACGCCATTGTACTTGGTATCATTACAGTGGACATCAGGTGTAGATCCACCCATGGCATTTGTTTACATTCAGGGGGCTAGCTTTCTGTTAGCTATCATATCCTGCCCGTCCTGCAGGGATGATACTTGTAAAATAAATACTTTATTTGTCGCCACGCAGGCGAGGATTAGTGATTTAGAAGTAGCTAAAGCACGGCCGACTGCGAATGGTCGTTCGCCGCTTGCTAGGTAGCCATGTCTTAAAGCACCACTTCCTGAGGGCGTTTCAGTGCTATAGCTTCACCATTATCGTTTGTTTTTAAGCCAAAATGTGTCCGTTCTCCCTTTTCTGTCTACACACTGTGTCTGTTTGTAGGTACTCTGTGATTGTGCGCTGCCGAACATGCTCTTCTGCTCGTAAATGAGAAATGTCATGACGTGACGACGAGTGGGTGGATTGGTACATTTCAGAGGGTAAAGGGAAGGCCAGGGTCCAATGGCATGGAGACCAAGAAAATTGGGGGCCCATCTTTGCTGCCTTCTACCGCCTTTGTGACCGTTGTGGAGCTTCTATGCAACCATCATCCGCCCACTCTTTTTCGACGAAGGAGACGCGCAGACTCCAACGTCACTTCTTCGCTGTGGAGAGCTTTATCCGGTGGCAAGGGAAACCCAGGACGACCGGCACCTCCTCACAGCTGCAGGAGGCTGCCGGAGCTCCGGTCTGTCAGAGGACCGCCTATGGTGCGCCTACCAGCACTTGCGCGGCCAATTTGAGAGAGTGGCCGTGCCAGCAACCTGAGGGTTCCTGGTTCCATCCCCACCTTCTACCAACCTCGTCACGTCTGTCATGTCCTTGGGCAAGACACTTCACCCTTGCTCCTGATGGGTCGGGGTTAGGGCCTTACATGGCAGCTCCCGCCATCAGTGTGTGTGTGTGAATGGGTGAATGTGGAAATAGTGTCAAAGCGCTTTGAGTACCTTGAAGGTAGAAAAGCGCTATACAAGTATAACCCATTTACCATTTGATTTTCTCTCGGGGTGTGCTCCCCTATAGCCTTATCTCTTCCCAGACTAACCCACAAGGCAGCGAGGGTATCCGGAGGCGATAGCGATGCAATGGATGACACGTTCAGATGAGATTTGGAGCGCAGATTCTCATACACCAATCACCATCGCCATTGATAAAAGTATTTTGGGTGCCGATTGGAGAGCTGGTATATAAAAGAGGCTGATGCTCATTTTGTCGAAGACATTCACCAAGGAAGGAGCGACGTCACGTTTAGCAAGAAGAGGAGCAGCTAGAAGGGCCAGACGAGGTACTTGAGAGCGCATCTAGAGCCTGGTTATACTCTCGCATCACGTAGCTTGTGTCAGCGACGCCGTCTTGACCCCTCCCCCCGCAAGCCTTGAGTGCACCTCCAAAAACCGTAGCTTCGTGTCGGCGGGGACACGGACCGCAGAGCAGTGATTAGTCAGATTTTGAAGAGAAGGGTCCCCGAGCACAAGAGAACAGACATTGGGCTTGAAATTTGAAATGCACAAAACATTGTATGAAATAAAGCAACAGTAATTGAACATTTGACTGCAAACTGATATTATGTACTTAATATCTTGGTATGCTATTAAAATAACTACAATATTTTTCGGACTATAAGGCGCCCTTAAAAAATAATTTTCTCAAAAATCGACAATGCGCCTTATAAGCCGGTGCGCCTAATGTACGGCATGTTTCCGGTTGTGCTTACTGACCTCGAAGCGATTTTATTTTGTATGTGGTGTAATGATAAGTGTGACCAGTAGATGGCAGTCATACATAAGAGATACGTGTAGACTTCTATATGATGGCAGTACACAACATACAGAATATAGAACATTACACACGGCACTCAAAATCCTGTCAAACTGTTTTTAGTACGACTTCGGTAAGCTATGAAGCCGCAACGCTTGATGGATTGTTGGCGCATTAAACATACGAGTATTTTTATGGTGTGTGTATGAGGACCTTAAAACGGTACCTATTATTAGACATAGTACCTGGCGTTTTGTTTCGCAATATTATGCAAAACCAACTTTTTTACATTCTGGTACCTGCTGATCTGTCATTGGGATCTGCATAAGTCCTGAAAATGTGGGTGCATCCGCAATTGTAGTGTGTGCCGATAAGCTACTTCTTTTTCTCGACCTTCTTATGTGGCATTCATCTTCCGCTGTTCTAATTTCTAATATAAAGTAGCGTAAAGTTCTTACTTATATCTGAAAGTAGACTAGCTACTAAAGAGCTAAAAACTGTAGTTGGTTTACATAATTCACCCGCGGAACTTTAGTTACTAGAGGGTTCCGGTCGGACGGTTTTTCATGGGACACATTTCCGGCGTTGATGTTGCATTATTGAGCCACGGATGAGGAGATGACGCTCCGTTATTGGTGAAGTAAAGTCTGAATGTCATTAAAACAGTTAGCTACATCTTTTGACACTTCTTCCACTCCCGTCCTTGCACGCTACACCGCTACAACAAAGATGACAGGGAGAAGACGCTGCCGAAGGTGAGCCACGTAAATAAGACCGTCCACAAAAGGGCGCGTCCTACAGAGACGCTCAGAAAGCTACTTGAAAATTATCTGTAAAACATCATAACAAGAACAAGAAAGTTTGATCACATTACGCCTGTACTGGCTCACCTGCACTGGCTTCCTGTGCACTTAAGATGTGACTTTAAGGTTTTACTACTTACGTATAAAATACTACACAGTCTAGCTCATTCCTATCTTGCCGATTGTATTGTGCCATATGTCCCGGCAAGAAATCTGCGTTCAAAGGACTCCGGCTTATTAGTGATTCCCAAAGCCCAAAAAAAGTCTGCGGGCTATAGAGCGTTTTCCGTTCGGGCTCCAGTACTCTGGAATGCCCTCCCGGTAACAGCTTGAGATGCCACCTCACAAGAAGCATTCAAGTCTCACCTTAAAACTCATTTGTATACTCTAGCTTTTAAATAGATCCCCTTTTTAGACCAGTTGATCTGCCGTTTCTTTTCTTTTTCTCCTTTGTCCCACTCTCCCTTTTGGAGGGGGTCCGGTCCGATGGCCATGGTTGAAGTACTGGCTGTCCAGAGTCGGGACCCAGGATGGACCGCTCGTCCATTTTTTATTTTTTATTTTTTTTTCTTTGTCATGAAAAAGGGAGTTTTTTTGGGTTGGTGCACCAATCGTAAATGTATCTTGTGTTTTTTTATGTTGATTTAATTAAAAAGAAAAAGAAAATACATCAAAAATATTGATAAATAATAATAAATTATTCTGCGGCCTGGTACGAATCAAGCCGCGGCCAGGTACCAATCGAGTGCCCGGTGGTTGGGCACCACTGATGTAGACCACAAGATAGTGTTTAAAAAAAAAATCATATTATGACCCCTTTAATCCGGTGCCCCTTTTGTATGAAAACAAGGCCTGAATAGTCCCGCTCATCGGCAGAGTGCCTTGTAATCCAGTGCGCCCCATGGTCCAAAAAATATGGTACGCTAGTCACAGATACGACACTTTTTAAATTTGATTTTCAATCCTATGCTAACAACAGGTTCGATTCCTCCACATTCTTTCTGGTGCACAACACTTCCCCATTCTCCGTCATTATCTTTCAGGTACGGCGGGTATATTTCCGAAGCTGAGAGCTCTGAACGTCAAGAACACATGAACATAAAAATAGCACCAGCAAGTTGTTAAATAAGTTATTTAACAGTTTGTTAATTTACAATTACTAGCTCTCTTCTCCCATGTCCCGAACGTCCCAATAATTTTGCAACATCGCCCGTCCTCTGCCGTGACCTGTTCAGATGTTGTGCAACCAATCTTCACAAATGTTATTTTAAACTGGTTTATGAGTATAACTTCCATTAAAATTAAACTGATGCTTCTGAAAGATTACTTTGAGTCTACAAAGATGTCAATGTTGTGGTTGTCATGATTCGTCACAAGAAGGTAAATTTCTAGTCAACGACAGATTTACCATGAATTGATTAACGTGGACCCCGACTTAAACAAGTTGAAAAACTTATTCAGGTGTTACCATTTAGTGTTTAATTGTACGGAATATTTACTGAACTGTGCAATCTACTGATAAAAGTTTCAATCAATCAATAAAAGCATTTAAGTCTCACCTTAAAACTCATCTGTATACTCTAGCCTTTAAATAGACCTCCTTTTTAAACCAGTTGATCCGCCGCTTCTTTTCTTTCTCCTATGTCTCCCCCTCCCTTGTGGAGGGGGTCCGGTCCGATGACCATGGATGAAGTACTGGCTGTCCAGAGTCGAGACCCAGGATGGACCGGTCGTCGGGACCCAGGATGGACCGCTCGACTGCATCGATTGGGGACATCTCTACACTGCTGATCCGCCTCCGCTTGAGATGGTCTCCTGTGGACGGGACTCTCGCTGCTGTCTTGGATCCGCTTTGGACTGAACTCTCGCAGCTGTGTTGGAGCCACTATGGATTGAACTTTCGCAGCATCATGTTAGACCCGCTCGACATCCATTGCTTTCGGTCCCCTAGAGGGGGGGGGTTGCCCACATCTGAGGTCCTCTCCAAGGTTTCTCATAGTCAGCATTGTCACTGCCGTCCCACTGGATGTGAATTCTCCCTGCCCACTGGGTGTGAGTTTTCCTTGCCCTTTTGTGGGTTCTTCCGAGGATGTTGTAGTCGTAATGACTTGTGCAGTCCTTTGAGACATTTGCGATTTGGGGCTATATAAATAAACATTGATTGATTGATTGGAATCTGTGATTGCTCTTTCCGAAGACACTGCCCCATAGTGTTTTGGAAGAGAATTGCAATTGACAAGTCTGCCCCAACAGAGGAATTATAAACCAACCAACGCAATTTACATGACGCAAGAGCCTTAAAGTGGAGCTGCAGTTTGTTATGGAATTTTGCCTATCATTCACAATCATCATGAAAGGCAAGAAGACAAAGGGTTTTGGGTTTTTTTTTTGCATTCTGATATGTAAAAAGTGGCTCATTCTAGGTAGGTAGCATGCAGCTAATAGGAGCAATCAATTCTACCTCTAAATCACTTTGATTTGATTTGATAAAAAAAAAACAAGAGCAAGCCTGATCCAATACAGTGCTATAGCCTCAACAGCCATGATAACAAAATGAAAATAATGGCGAATAAAAACGAAAAAAATAAACAAAATTAGCAATGGACTTTCTTTTTTTTTACATATTTGAAAAGGAGTTAGAAGAAGTTTACACTTAAAAAAAGCATTCAAAAACCGTCACCAATACTTAATTTACATTCCATAACCTTTACATTTATTGATTAATGTGGACCCAGACTTAAACAAGTTGGAAAACTTATTTGGGTGTTACCATTTAGTGGTCAATTGTACGGATTATGTACTGAACTGTGCAATCTACTAATAAAACTTTCAATCAATCAATAAATCGTATGATAAAAAAAAAACTGTAGCAACATTGTTATTCTAAGAGCAAAAACTGAAGAACTATTTTCGTAGCGTAGTGAAACATCGGCAAGCTACGGAATTAGCTGTAAAAGCGCATGCACTTTTTTAAGTAAAGGCAGGTGGCCACATTTTTTTAACCGTCCAGAATCTTTCTACATCGACACAACGGCCACGCTTCATGTCAAGATCAGATGCGATCTAATGCGCTCACCACGACAGCGCCACCTACGATGCCAATTGTGATAGTGTGGACCAGGCATTGTAGAGCATCTTCCTCAAAGTCTGACCATCTTGATGGCTGCAGACCAGGAAAGTGACATGCCACGTTTCACTGAAAGGCATAAGAAACATTACTAATAAAGATTACACCTGACTGAAAACAGAAACAGAGTTATTATGAACACTGTGGTGAACGGTTCTGTCGGTCGGTGGAGATGCTTGCTAAAAACATGGCATCATAAAACATTTGCGTTGGCCACACACATTTAACAGTAAGAGGATGAAAGGATCTCAAAATCTTTATGAAGTGGACTGGCGAGGTATTCATGGGACGTTCATTAACTAAAAGAGTGATGCGTTCATTGGAGACTGCACAGTACCAGGCTGGTGCCAGGTTTTCGCCTCTTCAGCTCTCCTTAAGTTCGCCTCCTTAAGACCAACTTTTCTTTCGTCTTATTCATGCCCTGACTGTGTCAAGATCCCCCCCCCCTCTCCCCCCAAGTCTCCGATGAATCGTGGCATCACACTCACATTTCAAAGGAATTAAAATGTAGCACCAGTCTGTGCCATCAGTTTGGTTCTGCCCTTCATCTGCATGGACTGGATGTATTACCACAAGAAAGGCGAAGCTCCGCAGTAGCTACTCAAGGAATCGGCTCCGGCCCCCCCGGTGGGAACGTGCGATGGTCATTCCGGGCATGAAAGGCAGGATGAGATGGTGACAGAGAGACAATTTACGGAGTGACAGCGCGAAGGAGAGAGGGTATAGGGGTCGTGTTTGTATATATTTGCTATCCATTGACAACCAATTGTGTGTTTCTTTTCAGAGGAGCAACATTTTTTGGACTGAAAACAAACTAATAATAATTCAGGATTTTTGGGGAAAAAAGCGGAAAATACACATGTCTTTCAATGTCAGTGTCTGGAATGAGTTTAGTATTTTGTCCCCAGTCCATCAGTCCAGTCCAGTATTTGACTCATGGGGGTAGTGCTATTGGACTAAATTGTTTTGGGTATCACATTTACGAACAGCTAAGGACTAAGAAGCCAGCTCTTTAACATTCTTGATTTTTATTTTCCTTAGAATCTGCAATTTTTGAGGACTTACAGGGTCAACAAAAATAGATATTTTCTCAGCTATGTTGTGAAAGGGCTGCAGTTGCACTCAGTTGTAATACACTTTTCCACCACTTGTGGCAGTAATGAATATCTCAGACATACCGAGAAAGTCCGGAGCTAAAGTCACAAAACAGGTTTTATTATGACTACATTAAAACACAGCGTAAATTTTATGTAGTCAATGTTTTACAGACCGTCTACAAGCCAATATTTTGTCCCCAGTTCATCAGTCCAGTCCAGTATTTGACTTTTGAGGGTAGGGCTATTGAACTCAATTGTTTTGGGACCACATCTCCAGAGAACTAAGTACTAAGAGGCCAGACTTCGCTTTTTAATATTCTTGATTTTTATATTGACGACCTACAACTAAAAAGCTATACAACAATTATATATATCAATGTTTCTTACAGGGACCTCCAGGGTCAACAAAAATAGATATTTACCCAGCCATGGTGCGTATAGTCTGCAGTTGTACTCAGTTGTAATACACTTTTCCACCACTTGTGGCAGTAATGAATATCTCAGACATACCGAGAAAGTCCGGAGCTAAAGTCACAAAACAGGTTTTATTATGACTACATTTAAAACACAGTGTGTTCTACATAAATTTTATGTAGTCAATGTTTTACAGACCGTCTTCAAGCCAATATTTTGTCCCCAGTTCATCAGTCCAGTCCAGTATTTGACTCTTGAGGGTAGGGCTATTGAACTCCATTGTTTTGGGACCACATTTCCAGAGAGCTAAGTACTAAGAGGCCAGACTTCGCTTTTTAATATTCTTGATTTTTATATTGACGACCTACAACTAAAAAGCTATTCAACGATTATATATATCAATGTTTCTTACAGGGTCCTACAGGGTCAACAAAAATAGATATTTTCCCAGCTATGGTGCGTATGGTCTGCAGTTGTACTCCGTTGTAGTACACTTTTCCACCACTTGTGGCAGTAATGACAATCTCAAACAAACCGAGAAAGTCCGGAGCTAAAGTCACAAAACAGGTTATATTATGACTACATTTAAAACACAGTGTGTTCTACATAAATTTTACGTAGTTCATGTTTTACAGACCCATAAAGGGACACGCGGTAGTAAAAGGATGGATGGATGTTTTACAGACAGTCTTCAAGCTGATATTGTGTCCCCAGTCCATCAGTCCAGTCCAGTATTTGACTGTTGAGGGTAGTGCTATTGGACTAAATTGTTTTGGGGATCACATTTCCAGAGAGCTAAGGACTAAGAAGCCGGACTTCTCTCTTTAACATTCTTGATTTTTATATTCCTAAGAATCTGCATTTTTTGAGGAACTACAGGGTCAACAAAAATGTATATTTTCTCAGCTATGGTGCATATGGGCTGCAGTTGTACTCGGTTGTAACACACTTTTCCACCACTTGTGGCAGTAATGACAATCTCAAACATAACGAGAAAGTCCGGAGCTAAAGTCACAAAACAGGTTTTATTATGACTACATTTAAAACGCAGTGTGTTCTACCTAAATTTTACGTAGTTCATGTTTTACAGACCCTGCGATGAGGTAGCGACTTGTCCAGGGTGTACCACCACCTCCCACCTGAATGCAGCTAAGATAGGCTCCAGCAACCCCCGCGACCCCAAAAGGCACAATCGGTAGAAAAATGGATTGATTGATGTTTTACAGACTGTCTTCAAGCTGCTATTTTGTCGCCAGTCCATCAGTCAAGTCCAGTATTTGACTATTGAGGGTAGTGCTATTGGACTAAATTGTTTTGAGTATCACATTTCCAGAGAGCTAAGGACTAAGAAGCCAGACTTTTCTCTTTAACATTCTTGATTTTTATATTCCTGAGAATCTGCGTTTTTTGAGGACCTACAGGGTCAACAAAAATATATATTTTCTCAGCTATGGTGCGAAAAGGCTGCAGTTGCACTGAGTTGTAATACACTTTTCCACCACTTGTGGCAGTAATGACGATCTCAGACATACCAAAAAAGTCCGGAACTAAAGTCACAAAACAGGTTATATTATGACTACATTTAAAACAGTGTGTTCCACATAAATTTTACGTAGTTCATGTTTTACACACCGTTTTCAAGCTGCAATTTTGTCCCCAGTCCATCAGTTCAGTCCAGTATTTGACTTTTGAGGGTAGAGCTATTTAACTCAATTGTTTTGAGGACTACATTTCCAGAGGGCTAAGGACTAAGACGCCAGACTTCTCTCTTTAATATTCTTGATTTTAATATTCCTGTGAATTTGCGTTTTTTGACGACCTACAACTAAAAAGGTATTCAAAGATAATATATATCAATGTTTCTTACTGAGTCCTATAGGGTCAACAAAAATTGATATTTTCCCAGCTATGGTGCGTATGGGCTGCAGTTGTACTCAGTTGTAATACACTTTTCCACCACTTGTGGCAGTAATGACAATCTCAAACATACCGAAAAAGTCCGGAGCTAAAGTCACAAAACAGGTTTTATTATGACTACATTTAAAAGGCAGTGTGTTCTACAGAAATTTTACGTAGTTCATGTTTTACAGACCCTGCGATGTGATGGCGACTTGTCCAGGGTGTACCACCCCCTTCCACCTGATTGCAGCTAAGATAGGCTCCAGCAACCCCTGCGACCCATACAGGGACAAGCGGTAGAAATGGATGGATGGATGTTTTACAGACAGTCTTCAAGCTGCTATTTTGTCCCCAGTCCATCAGTCGAGTCCAGTATTTGACTCTTGAGGGTAGTGCTATTGGACTAAATTGTTTTGGGAACCACATTTCCAGAGAGCTAAGGACTAAAAAGCCAGACTTCTCTCTTTAACATTCTTGATTTTTATATTCTTAAGAATCTGCGTTTTTTGAGGACCTACAGGGTCCACAAAAATAGATATTTTCTCAGCTATGGTGCGTATGGGCTGCAGTTGTACTCAGTTGTAGTACACTTTTCCACCACTTGTGGCAGTAATGACAATCTCAAATATACCGAGAAAGTCCGGAGCTAAAGTCACAAAACAGGTTATATTATGACTACATTTAAAAAAACTGTGTTTTCTATATACATTTTACGTAGTTCATGTTTTACACACCGTCTTCAAGACACAAATTTGTCCCCAGTCCATCAGTCCAGTCCAGTATTTGACTATTGAGGGTAGTGCTATTGGACTAAATTGTACCCTGCCTTCCGCCCGATTGTAGCTGAGATAGGCGCCAGCGCCCCCCGCGACCCCGAAAGGGAATAAGCGGTAGAAAATGGATGGATGGATGTTTTGAGTATCACATTTCCAGAGAGCTAAGAACTAAGAAGCCAGACTTTTCTCTTTAACATTCTTGATTTTTATATTCCTGAGAATCTGCGTTTTTTGAGGACCTACAGGGTCAACAAAAATATATATTTTCTCAGCTATGGTGCGAAAGGGCTGCAGTTGCACTCAGTTGTAATACACTTTTCCACCACTTGTGGCAGTAATGAATTTCTCAGACATACCAAGAAAGTCCGGAGCTAAAGTCACAAAACAGGTTATATTATGACTACATTTAAAACAGTGTGTTTTACATAAATTTTACGTAGTTCATGTTTTACAGACAGTATTCAAGCTGCAACTTTGTCCCCAGTCCATCAGTTCAGTCCAGTATTTGACTCTTGAGGGTAGAGCTATTTAACTACATTTCCAGAGGGCTAAGGACTAAGACGCCAGACTTCTCTCTTTAATATTCTTGATTTTTATATTCCTGAGAATTTGCGTTTTTTGACGACCTACAACTAAAAAGATATTCAAAGATAATATATATCAATGTTTCTTACTGAGTCCTATAGGGTCAACAAAAATGTATATTTTCTCAGCTATGGTGCGTATGGACTGCAGTTTTACTCAGTTGTAATACACTTTTCCACCACTTGTGGCAGTAATGACAATCTCAAACATACCGAAAAAGTCCGGAGCTAAAGTCACAAAACAGGTTTTATTATGACTACATTTAAAACACGGCGTGTTCTACATACATTTTACGTACTTCATGTTTTACAGACCCTGCGATGAGGTGGCGACTTGTCCAAGGTGTACCACCCCCTTCCACCTGATTGCAGCTAAGATAGGCTCCAGCAACCCCTGCGACCCATACAGGGACAAGCGGCAGAAAATGGATGGATGGATGTTTTACAGACAGTCTTCAAGCTGCTATTTTGTCCCCAGTCCATCAGTCCAGTCCAGTATTTGACTCTTGAGGGTAGTGCTATTGGACTAAATTGTTTTGAGTGTCACATTTCCAGAGAGCTAAGGACTAAGAAGCCAGACTTTTCTCTTTAACATTCTTGATTTTTATATTCCTGAGAATCTGCGTTTTTTGAGAACCTACAGGGTCAACAAAAATATATATTTTCTCAGCAATGGTGTGAAAGGGCTGCAGTTGCACTCAGTTGTATTACACTTTTCCACCACTTGTGGCAGTAATGACGATCTCAGACATACCAAGAAAGTCCGGAGCTAAAGTCACAAAACAGGTTATATTATGACTACATTTAAAACAGTGTGTTCTACAAAAATGTTAGGTCGTTCATGTTTTACAGACCGTCTTCAAGCTGCAATTTTGTCCCCAGTCCATCAGTTCAGTCCAGTATTTGACTCTTGAGGGTAGAGCTATTTAACTCAATTGTTTTGAGGACCACATTTTAAGAGTGCTAAGGACTAAGACGCCAGACTTCTCTCTTTAACATTCTTGATTTTTATATTACTGAGAATCTGCGTTTTTTGAGGACCTACAGGGTCAACAAAAATGTATATTTTCTCAGCTATGGTGCGTATGGTCTGCAGTTGTACTCAGTTGTAATACAATTTTCCACCACTTGTGGCAGTAATGATAATCTCAAACATACCGAGAAATTCCGGAGCTAAAGTCACAAAACAGGTTTTATTATGACTACATTTAAAACAGTGTGTTCTCCATATATTTTACCTAGTTCATGTTTTACAGACCCTGCGATGAGGTGGCGACTTGTCCAGGCTGTACCCAACCTTCCGCCCGAATGCAGCTAAGATAGGCTCAAGCAACCCCTGCGACCCCAAAAAGGGACAGGCGGTAGAAAATGGATGGAAGGATGTTTTACAGACTGTCTTTAAGCCACTATTTTGTCCCCAGTCTATCAGTCCAGTCCAGTTTTTGACTGTTGAGGGTAGGGCTATTGAACTACATTGTTTTGGGAACCACATTTCCAGAGAGCTAAGGACTAAGAAGCCAGACTTCTCTCTTTAACATTCTTGATTGTTATATTCCTGAGAATCTGCGTTTTTTGAGGACCTACAGGGTCAACAAAAATGTATATTTTCTCAGCTATGGTGCGAAAGGGCTGCAGTTGTACTCAGTTGTAATACACTTTTCCACCACTTGTGGCAGTAATGACCATCTCAAACATACCGAGAAAATCCGGAGCTAAAGTCACAAAACAGGTTTTATTATGACTGCATTTAAAACAGTGTGTTTTACATAAATAGTACGTAGTTCGTGTTTTACAGAAACTGCAATGAGGTGACGACTTGTCCAGGCTGTACCCCACCTTCCGCCCGAATGCAGCTAAGATAGGCTCCAGCACCGCCAAAAAGGGACAGGCGAAAGATAATGGATGGATGTTTTACAGACTGTCTTCAAGCTGCAATTTTGTCCCCAGTCCATCAGTCCAGTCCAGTATTTGACTCTTGAGGGTAGAGCTATTTAACTAAATTGTTTTGGGAACCACATTTCCAGTGGGCTAAGGACTAAGACGCCAGACTTCTCTCTTTAATATTCTTGATAATTATATTCCTGAGAATCTGCGTTTCTTGACGACCTAAAACTAAAAAGCTATTCAAAGATAATATATATCTATGTTTCTTATAGAGTCCTACAGGGTCAACAAAAATGTATATTTTCTCAGCTATGGTGCGTATGGTCTGCAGTTGTACTCAGTTGTAATACACTTTTCCACCACTTGTGGCAGTAACGACAATCTCAAACAAACCGAGAAAGTCCGGAGGTAAAGTCACAAAACAGGTTATATTATGACTACATTTAAAACACAGTGTGTTCTACATAAATTTTACGTAGTTCATGTTTTACGGACCGTCTTCAAGCCACTATTTTGTCCCGAGTTCTTCAGTCCTGTCAAGTATTTGACTCTTGAGGGTAGGGCTATTGAACTCCATTGTTTTGGGGACCACATTTCCAGCGAGCTAAGTACTAAGAGGCCAGACTTCTCTTTTTAATATTCTTGATTTTTATATTCCTGAGAATCTGCGTTTTTTTGACGACCTACAACTAGATAATATATATCAATGTTCCTTACAGGGTCCTACAGGGTCAACAAAAATTGATATTTTCCCAGCTATGGTGCGTATGGGCTACAGTTGTACTCAGTTGTAATACACTTTTCCACCACTTGTGGCGGTAATGACAATGTCAAACAAACCGAGAAAGTCCGGAGCTAAAGTCACAAAACAGGTTATATTATGACTATATTTAAAACACAGCGTGTTCTACAGAAATTTTACGTTATTCATGTTTTACAGACCCTGCGATGAGGTGGCGACTTGTCCAGGGTGTACGACACCTTCCAACTGAATGCAGCTAATATAGGCACCAGCAACCCCCGCGACCCCAAAAGGGACAAGCGGTAGAAATGGATGGATGGATGTTTTACAGACAGTCTTCAAGCTGCTATTTTGTCCCCAGTCCATCAGCTGAGTCCAGTATTTGACTCTTGAGGGTAGTGCTATTGGACTAAATTGTTTTGGGAACCACATTTCCAGAGAGCTAAGGACTAAGAAGCCAGACTTCTCTCTTTAACATTCTTGATTTTTATATTCTTGAGAATCTGCGTTTTTTGAGGACCTACAGGGTCAACAAAAATAGATATTTTCTCAGCTATGGTGCGAGAGGGCTGCAGTTGCACTCAGTTGTAATACACTTTTCCACCACTTGTGGCAGTAATGACCATCTCAAACATACTGAGAAAATCCGGAGTTAAAGTCACAAAACAGATTTTATTATGACTGCATTTAAAACACGGTGTGTTACATACATTTTACGTAGTTCATGTTTTACAGACCCTGCGATGAGGTGATGACTTGTCCAGGCTGTACCCCACCTTCAGCCCGAATGCAGCTAAGATAGGCTCCAGCAACCCCTGCGACCCCAAAAAGGGACAGGCGGTAGAAAATGGATGGATGGATGTTTTACAGACTGTCTTTAAGCCGCTATTTTGTCCCCAGTCCATCAGTCCAGTCCAGTATTTGACTCTTGAGGGTAGGACTATTGAACTACATTGTTTTGGGAACCACATTTCCAGAGAGCTAAGGACTAATAATATATAATATTAATATTTTTCATCCATCCATCTTCTTCCGCTTATCCGAGGTCGGGTCGCGGAGGCAGCAGCCAAAGCAGGGAAGCCCAGACTTCCCTTTCCCCAGCCACTTCGTCTAGCTCTTCCCGGGGGATCCCGAGGCGTTCCCAGGCCAGCCGGGAGACATAGTCTTCCCATCGTGTCCTGGGTCTTCCCCGTGGCCTCCTACCGGTTGGACGTGCCCTAAACACCTCCTTAGGGAGGCGTTCGGGTGGCATCCTGACCAGATGCCCGAACCACCTCATCTGGCTCCTCTCGATGTGGAGGAGCAGCGGCTTTACTTTGAGTTCCTCCCGGATGGCAGAACTTCTCAACCTATCTCTAAGGGAGAGCCCCGCCACACGGCGGAGGAAACTCATTTAGGCCGCTCGTACCCGTGATCTTATCCTTTCGGTCATAACCCAAAGCTCATGACCATAGGTGAGGATTGGAACATAGATCGGCCGGTATATTGAGAGTTTTGCCTTCCGGTTCAGCTCCTTTTCATCACAACGGATCGATACAACGTCCGCATTACTGAAGACGCCGCACCGAGCCGCCTGTCAATCTCATGATCCACTCTTTCCTCACTCGTGAATAAGACTCCGAGGTACTTAAACTCCTCCACTTCAGGTAGGGTCTCCTCCCCAACCCGGAGATGGCACTCAGCCCTTTTTCCGGGGGAAAACCATGGACTGGGACTTGGAGGTGCTGAGTCTCATTCTTTTTGCTCAAGTCCAGCAAAAAGTTGGTGTACTACTAGAAGTTTTGTTTAATACCGAACATCCAGCAAATGTGTCAAGTCACGTTTTGCCCGTTTTCGGTTAAGGTTTGTGATTTTGGTTTAGCGTTTGAATTAATTCTGCATTACCATTTATGGATGAATTGTTCGAGTGCCAAAACTTTTGAATTTTCGAGGGTCCGTTAGATTCGAAAATAAATTAATTGGCAATGCCTAAAAACAATACCTAAAATGAACACACTCCCTTACAATCAAATGTATTGCTTGTTCCAGTATTGCATAGATTTGTAATTTCCAGAGCCATTTTTCTCATGCTTTAACAGAAACATTTTGCTGTGTGGAAGATGACGGAAATTTAACGTGTTCACAGTCGTAAATAAAATAACTGCTGTTCAGTTTGGGAGTTTTTGTTTTTATTGTCGTATACCGTTCATCTGATGGCAGTAGACTATGATCGAAGTGGGATGCCTTGTTGAGATTGATGGCTAAATAGTCCTATTTTGTATCAGCATCAGGTTGTACACTATCACCTGACAGAGATTACTGACTGGCAGACCACAGTCCGAGTCCTAACACAGACGGCGCCTTTTACGGACATGTCTCTACAGTAGAAAAGGGATGAATATGGCCCCATTCGTCGCAGTTAACCTGACATGTGAAACGTCACGAATTGCTGTTCTATCCACTTTACCCGCCAGATGGCAATAGAGTGTTGAATATCCTAAAATGTGTTGTGTGGCAATCCCAACTTTGACCACAGTGTCAGTTGCCATAATTTTTTGCAGATTGCATTGCAAAATATTTAAAGTTAAAGTAAAAGTTAAAGTACCAATGATTGTCACACACATACTAGATGTGGCGAAATTATTCTCTGCATTTGACCCATCACCCTTGATCACCCCCTGGGAGGTGAGGGGAGCAGTGGGCAGCAGCGCTGCCGCGCCTGGAAATCATTTATGGTGATTTAACCCCCAATTCCAACCCTTAAATGCTGAGTGCCAAGCAGGGAGGTAATGGGTCCCATTTTTATAGTCTTTGGTATGACTCGGACGGGATTTGAACTCACGACCTACCGATCTCAGAGCAAACACTCTAACCACTAGGCCACTGAGTAGGTTAACACCCCTCTCTTCCTCGAGATCCACCCAGGAATGGGGCCATATGAATCCCTTCTCTTCTTAAGAATTTTAAGTTTTGACCGAGCACTTTTGGTTTTGACCGGCGCAGCTTTTATATAGCTTTTGGCACCGGTTGATCAGATTAGGAAATTCACTGACCAGTTGTATGAGAGTTAAGCCGTCCCACATGATACCAGTCAGCCAATCAATTCCGCACATCACAGGTGCTAAACATTAAAGGCCTACTGAAACCCACTACTACCCACCACGCAGTCTGATAGTTTATATATCAATGATGAAATATTAACATTGCAACACATGCCAATACGGCCTTTTTAGTTTACCAAATTGCAATTTTAAATTTCCCGGGAGTTTTGTCTTGAAAACGTCGTGTAATGATGACGTATACGCAAGACGTCACGGGTTTTTAGGAAGTATGAGCGCTACGCACATACACAGCTAAATGTCGTCTGCTTTAACGGCATAATTACACAGTATTTTGGAGAACTGTGTTGCTGAATCTTTTGCAATTTGTTCAGTTAATATTGGAGAAGTCAAAGTAGAAAGATGGAGTTGAGAAGCTTTAGCCTTTAGCCACACAAACACACGGTGATTCCTTGTTTAAAATTCCTGCAGGTGAAAATTTACTATGGATCAGAGTGCGGTCAAGCGAACATGAAAGACGATGGAATGTCAACCAGCAGATTTCGGTGAGAAAATTGTGGTTAAAAATTCAATTCTTACCGGAGAAAAGCTGAGCTTGCCCCGTCCACAGCTGCCGTCAACTCCCCTGAGACACCCTTCCGACTATCAGGTACTATTTAACTCACTAAAACACTAGCAACACAATAGAAAGATAAGGGATTTCCCAGAATTATCCTACTAAATGTGTCTAAAAACATCAGAATCAATCCCAATGCAATCGCGTTTTATTTTTTTATTTTATTTTTTTTTCTAGTCCGCCGCTATCAATATCCTCAAACACGAATCTTTCATCCTCGCTCAAATAAATGGGGAAATTGTCGTTTTCTCGTTCCGAATATCACTTTTTGTTGGAGGCTCCCATTATAAACAATGTGAGCATGTGAGGAGCCCCAACACGGGTGACGTCATCGTCTGCGACTTCCGGTAGAGGAGAGGCTTTTCTCTTATCACCGAAAGTTGCGAACTTTATCGTGGATGCTCTCTACTAAATCTACTAAATCGCGAAATGATCAAGTATGACGCATAGAATGGACCTGCTAGCCCCGTTTGAATAAGAAAATCTCATTTCAGTAGGCTTTTAAATACAGAGACAGACAAAAGACAAGTGAAAATAAGAGAGTATAACACAGAAGAACAAGTGATACAGGGGATAGAAGGGGGACGTGTCACCTCTTGCTACTCCCGCACTCTTTCGGGTGTGGTGGAGGAGTGGACAAAGGACAGACGAGCCAGTGACAACACCACAAGGACAGCAAAATTATAGCTTTTAACTTAAAATGGACAAACTTAATCCATTCAGTCTGTAACTTATGTTCTGTACGTTGAAGAAAATGTCAAAAGAGCTTGATTTGAACAAAATACATCTTTGAAATTCAAAGCCACACAGTCATTATCCCATCAGGCTTGCTCGCTGATGTGAGTTAACTATGTTCATCATGTATAAAAAAAAAATTTAAAAAAAAGCTTTTTCGAAGATAATTGTGCAGTGTTTTTTTTTGTTGACTGACACCATAAACCACATAAGAAAGTGAAGAAAATTTCCTGACAAACTCCATATGTGTAGAGAAGTGTTTTTCAACCACTGTGGCGGCGGTACACCAGTGTGCCGTGAGATACAGTCTGGTGTGCAGTGGAACATTATGCAGTTTCACCTACTTGGGTGACAAATATTTTTTGCAAACCTGTAATTATAGTCTGCAAATAATGTGCCGTTGCTGAGTGTCGGTGCTGTCTAGAGCTTGGCAGAGTAATTGAGTTATTCGCCTCAATATCAGTAGGTGGCAGCCGGTAGCTAATTGCTTTGTAGATGTCGGGAACACGTCCTGTGAGATGACGACGGTTTGTCGTGATCACAATATGCAGAAGACAGCGGGAGGCAAAGTGCAGGAAAAAAGGTATCTAATGCTTAAACCAAAAATAAACAAAAGGTGAGCTACCCTAAGAAAAGGCATTAAGGCTTAGGGATGGCAATGCAGAACGAAACTACACCTGAACTGGTTACACAGTAAATAAAAACAGAATGCTGGACGACAGCAAAGACTTGCGGCGTGTGGAGCAGACGGCGTCCACAAAGTACATCCGTACATGAGATGACAATCAACAATGTCCACACAAAAAAAGATAGCAACGACTTAAATATTCTTGAATGCTAAAACAAAGGAGGTGCAGGGAAAAGCGGTCAAAGGAAGACATGAAACTAGTCTTGTGTCGTTCACGAACGAATCTTTTGAGTGAACGTACTGAACCGAATCCCTTCTTGAACTGATTCGTTCCTTTCTCAGTTCAGTTGAGCTCCGCCGCGACCATGCCGGTATGAGTGGAACTGGCGCCCCATGATGAACCATCTACTCATCATGAGGGCGGTAGCAGGGGGGAGAGCGAACGATTCGTTCACCGCGGATTAACGACATGAATCACTCAGTGAACGACAACGCTCTCGCTCTCAGGACTCGCAAACCTACTGACACAGAAAACTGGATGACGTCACATTGAGGATCTCGTTCAGTCACTGTGCGCGTCGTTCATTGGGTGCTGAGGGCTTGTGTCGTTCGCGAACTGACACACACCGAGATCTGCCGCTGGGGAAGCTGTTACTGACTGACTCTTGATTCGCCGACCTGCACACATTTTCTTTGGGGGGGGGGGGGGATTCGGTGATTCGGTGAACACATTTTTGGAACGAATCAATTTAAGGAACTGATTCTAGTGATTCAGTACAGTCAAAAGAACTGCCGATCCCATCACTACATGAAACTGCAACTGGAAAATACCAACAAAACAGGAAAAGCCACCAAAATAGGAGCGCAAGTCAAGTACTAAAACACTACACACGGGAAAAGAGCAAAAAACTCAAAATAAGTCACGGCGTTATGTGACAGGTGGTGACAGTACACCTACTTTGAGACAAGAGCAATAGTGATGCATGCTTGGTTATGGTTTGAATTCACATCCAACAATTGTGACTACGACTTTTTATTGTCTACTGAGTTTCATGTTTTAATGATTTCTGCTAGTGGTGTGCCTCCAGATTTTTTCAATGAAAAGAATGGGCCTTGGCTCAAAAAACGGTTGAAAAAACACTGGTGTAGAGGTCCTTTCCATCATTATCATCAGGGAAAAATCTATTTTAACCAAAAACAAAAACATTACGATTGGAGGCTTGGCAACAGTTGAGTGAAAGTCAACTGCTAATAAGACCACGGCTAAGTTGTTTTGGATGAGGGATTTTAGAGCGATAAACAGACGGTTGTAAAAGGAAAACCGTTAAGTAAAAGCTTTGAAAATCAGTGGTAGCTGGGAAACAATTTTAGATTCTTGCACACAGAACAAACACATCAAAGAAGAATTTATACAGCCAAGAACATGACAAAGCCCTTAAAGGGGAACATTATCACCAGACCTATGTAAGCGTCAATATATACCTTGATGTTGCAGAAAAAAGACCATATATTTTTTTAACCGATTTCCGAACTCTAAACGGGTGAATTTTGGCGAATTAAACGCCTTTCTGTTTATACCTCTCTGAGCGACGACGTCAGAACGTGACGTCACATCGGTACTCAACGCCATTTTTCCCTACACATCAGACGCGTCGAGTCGAATCAGCTCCGTTATTTTCCGGTTTTTCGACTGTTTTCCGATACCTTGAAGACATCATGCCTCGTCGGTGTGTTGTCGGAGGGTGTAACAACACGATCAGGGACGGAGTCAAGTTGATTTACGTAGAAAGTGCATCGATTAGCATGCCGTGCTAACATGCTATTTAGTCTAGCTGTGTGTACATACTGCAGCATTATGCCTCATTTGTAGCTATATTTACATCTAGCCATTAATTCCCTCCATCCACATTTAATGCCAAACAAACACTTAGCAATCGACTGATTTAAGTTGCTCTAGTGTCAAGAGATGCAAAAGTCCCCCGTTTGGTTTTTACCGGCAATGCTAAGACAGAGATGGCACACAGATGGCAAAAATGTCTGGATATCCTGCGACACTCAAAGCAGATGCATTCCTAACGAAAAAAACAACGAAATCACAAAGGTGAGTGTTGTTGATGTTACTTATGACTTATGCGCTAATCAGACATATTTGGTCGCGGCATGACTGCCAGCTAATCGAGGCTAACATGCTATTTAGGCTACCTGTATGTACATTTGAAACTATATTTACATCCAGCGTTTCCTTCCACCCACATTTAATGCGAAACAAACACTTACCAATCGACGGATTTAAGTTGATCCAGTGTGAATACGAAAGTCCTGATTGGTTGGTCTGCACATTTTACCGGCGATGCTAACGCAAAGATGGCCTAATAGCGTCAATAGCTACTCGCTCAATAGCTTCAGTTTCTTCTTCAATTTTGTTTTCGCTATCTGCCCCTATACTACAACCATCTGTTTCAATACATGTGTAATCTGTTGAATCGCTTAAGCCGCTGAAATCCGAGTCTGAATCCGAGCTAATGTCGCTATATCTTGCTGTGCTATTCGCCATTGTTTGTATTGGAATCGCTACGTGACGTCACAGGGAAATGGACAGTGGCTTAAGGAAATAGCGAAAATCAAGCACTTTAAAGCTTTTTCTAGGGATATTCCCCGAAGGGTAAAATTTAGAAAAAAATTTCGAAAAATAAAATAAGCCAATGGGAACTGATTTTTATTGGTTTTAACCTTTCTGAATTTGTGATAATGTTCCCCTTTAAAAATATTGCCTAAAGATATTGTTTAGCAGTGTTGAATACAAACTATGTTCTGGGGTATCGTGGACGACTTCACACCACCTGTTGAGTCCTCTCAGGCAGTCTGTTGCAATGCTGAGCGCTGCCTGTGTTAAGAGCAAAAAGCAAAAAGAAGCACTTACTTATCCTGCTAAGACTTCAGCAGAAGGTCAACTAGCGTGTATGTTCTAAGGAAACAACTCTTCAGACCAGCAGATTGTGGTATCTCTCTAACAATAAGATATAGCTTTAGTCCAAGTAAAAAAAAATGCATTAATGGCGAAAAAGTGCCAATAATGCATTGTCAAATCAAGAAAGGAGGTGGGAGAGAAATAATTTGACCTGAGTGTTATAATGGGAAGTCATGGATTTGCATAACCAATTTGAGAGTTTGGCATTCCAGATATTCATGTCCAAGAACAACGTTTTTAGAAACCTAGTCACGGCGTCCGGTCATTCAATTTGTTTTAATGCTGCTTACAAGGGATGGGTATTTGTTACGTTCTGGTATGGCACTGTTGACCCCAAGATGCAGGGACCTGATACAGCGTGCAGGTAATATGATAATAAACAAAACAAAGCACAAAAACAGATAATAAAACAAAACCAAGTGCAGCTTGGGAGAGCACAGAAAGCTAACAATGCTCAGTAGCGTAGCCGTAAAAAAAAAAGAAAATGTGGGATCTGCCTGGGGGGAGCCTTTCGGACATGGCCATGTTTGCATCGGAGACCAGCTGCTGGCTGTCTGCCATACCCAAGTCCAAGGAAAGAAAGCAAAGGAGGTGAGGAGGAAGAGACGGGGTTCCGGAGTCAGCGTTGAGCATCGGGATGAAGGAGCTTACAGAGCTGAAGTTAAAGTAAAAGTACCAATAATTGTCACACACACACACACACACACACATACACACTAGGTTTGGTGAAATTTGTCCTCTGCATTTGACCCATCCTCTTGTTCAAACCCCACGGAGGTGAGGAGAGCAGTGAGCAGCAGCGCTGGCCACGCCTAGGAATCATTTTTGGTGATTTAAGCCCCAATTCCAACCCCTTGATGCTGAGTGCCAAGCAGAGAGGTAACGGGTCCCATTTTTATAGTCTTTGGTATAACTCGGCCGGGGTTTGAACTCACAACCTACCGATCTCAGGGCGGACACTCTCACCACCAGGCCACTGAGTAGCTCATGTATGGATGAATGAGCATGTCTCCCTAGACCAGGGGTGCTCACACTTTTTCTGCAGGCGAGCTACTTTTCAATAGACCAAGTCGAGGACATCTACCTCATTCATATTTTTAATTTATATTTATTTATTTATGAAAGGGACATTTTTGTTAACAAGTTAATGGTGTTTAATGATAATACACGTATGTTTAACACATATAGATTCCTTTTCTTCATGAAGACAAGAATATGAGTTGGTGTATTACCTGATTCTGATGACTTGCATTGATTGGAATCTGACAGTGGTGCTGATAACGTCCGGATTTTTAAATGGAGGAGAGAAAAAGTCCTCCTTTCTGTCCAATACCACATGAAAGTGGTTGGATTTGGTATCTCATTTGTACAACTTTCATACTCCTTTTTAAACACTTTGTTATGAGAGTAGCATATGTGTGTGTGGCCCTTTAATGTGTTGACAGCAGGTGAGTGATGTCAGTGAGTGTGTGGGCGAGCGAGGAGAGGGAGCGGTCACTGAGGGCGAGGGAGAAATACATTGGCATCAAACTCCGTAGCTTGCTAGCTTGTGCACGCTAGCTTTCTGAGACTCTTATTTTGTTAACACAGGCAGGATGAAACAGGTCTTTTATGGCAGTGGTCCCCAACCACCGGGCCGCAGAATAATTTGTTATTAATTTGTATTTATTTATTTATTTATTTTTTATTAAATCAACATAAAATATACAATATACACTTACAATTAGTCCACCAACCCAAAAACCTCCCTTTTTCACGACAAATAAAAAAATAAAAAAATAAAATAGAACCCGCCCAGCCCCCGGCTTGGCCGCGGGTGGGGAGGATTTTTATTTTTAACTTGCATATTCACAAATTATCAAGCATTGACCGGTCCGCAGATACAAAAAGGTTGGGGACCACTGTTTTATGATGAAGACAGGAACTGCGCAGTCGGTCTTTAGAGTTTTGACAGCAGGTATGGCCCAAGAGTCTGTTGAAATAAAAAGTGTTTCTCTCCATCCATCCTGTCAATCAATCAATGTTTATTTATATAGCCCTAAATCACAAATGTCTCAAAGGACTGTACAAACCACTACGACTACGACATCCTCGGAATAACCCACATAAGGGCAAGGAAAACTCACACCCAGTGGGACGCCAGTGACAATGATGACTCTGAGAAACCCTGGAGAGGACCTCAAATGTGGGCAACCTCCTACCCTTCTAGGGGACCGAAAGCAATAGGATGTCGAGCGGGTCTAAAATGATACTGTGAAAGTTCAATCCATAGTGGCTCCAACACAGCCGAGAGAGTTCAGTTCAAAGCGGATCCAAGACAGCAGCGAGAGTCCCGTGCACAGGAAACCATCCCAAGCGGAGTCGGATCCGCATCGTAGAGATGTCCCCAACCGATACACAGGCGAGTGGTCCATCCTGGGTTCCGACTCTGGACAGCCAGTACTTCATCAATGGTCATCGGACCGGACCCCCTCCACAAGGGAGGGGAGGACAGAGGAGAAAAAGAAAAGAAGCGGCAGATCAACTGGTCTAAAAAGGAGGTCTATTGAAAGGTTAGAGTATACAAATGAGTTTTAGGTGAGACTTAAATGCTTCTACTGTCAGTGATTTTGTTCTTAATAATAAGCTCGCAGCAGCCAGCGTCATCTCACAAGATCCTCGGGTGCCGAGAATGTCAAACAACTGACGAAAGTGAAGTCTTGGTGAAGATTGATGATTGCTCATTTTTATGTCTAATTTTTTTAATGCCTGGCTTGAGATCGACTGACACAACCTCCATGATCGACCTGTAGCTTGCGATCAACGTAATGCCCACCCCTGCCCTAGAAAGATTCTCGCTCATCCGCGCAGACAGAACATTGGCCAGGGTCTGGTGGGTAGCCTAGTGCGCAATCGGCACTTTTGTTTGGTTTGTTGGGTTTGTTCCGGTCTTTGGCAGTGCTGCCTCCCATCCCGGCAGGCGAGTGTGTGAAGCACACAGTGTACAGTATGTGTATGGTGTTTTTTGTTGTTTGTCTATAAATGGCGCAATCGTATGCACGTAATATGTTTTATTTATCGCTCAATTTGTAGTTAATTGGTTGTTTGACTTTGTAGCTGTATGTAGCAACGGTGCTGCTGATGTGGCAGCTAGTTGCATCAGCTCTTTGCTCTTATAAGGTGCATGTTTTTGGAGGTGGGAGGAAGCCGGAGTCACAGGGAGAACATGCAAACTCCAAGCAGCTGGGGATTGAACTCACGACCTTTGTATTATGAGGCACATGCTACTATGATTACGTCAATATATTTTGGCATCACATCTTCTTTCGTTTTTTTAAAATGTATATTATGTTTATAAACACAGGAAATATGTCCCCTGACACATGAGGACTTTGAATATGACCGATGTATGATCCTTTAACTACTTGGTATCGGATTGATACCTAAAACTAGTGTAAAGTATCAATTAACAGAAGAATAAGTGATTATTACATTTTAAGAGAAGTGTAGATAGAACACGTTAAAAGATAATGTAAGCAGATATTAACAATAAATGAACAAGTAGATTAATAATTCATTTTATACCATCCATCCATCCATCTATCCATCCATTTTCTACCGCTTGTCCCTTATGGGGTCGCAGGGGGTGCTGGAGCCTATCTCAGCTGCATTCGGGCGGAAGCCGTGTACACCCTGGACAAGTCACCACCTCATCGCAGGGCCAACACAGATAGACAGACAACATTCACGCTCACATTTACACACTCGGGCCATTTTTTTTTATCGTTGCTAATGAACCTATCCCCAGGTGCATGTCTTTGGAAGTGGGAGGAAGCCGAAGTACCCGGAGGGAACCCACGCAGTCACGGGGAGAACATGCAAACTCCACATAGAAAGATCCCGAGCCCGGGATTGAACTCAGGACTTTTGTATTGAGAGTCACATGCTACTATGATTACGTCTTCTATAATTTTTTTTTAATGTGCATTATGTTTATAAACTCAGGAAATATATCCCTGGACACATGAGGAATTTAAATATGACTAATGTATGATCCTGTAACTACTTGGTATCGCATTGATACCCAAATGTGTGGTATCATCCAAAACTAATGTAAAGAATCCAATTAACAGAAGAATAAGTGATTATTACATTTTAACAAAAGTGTAGATAGAACATGTTAAAAGAGAAAGTAAGCAGTTTAGCAGTAAATGAACAAATAGATTAATAATTAATTTTATACCATTTGTCCTTAATAATTATCACTAAATAATAGAATGGAAAATGTTACTGCATACGTCAGCAGACAAAATTAGGAGGCTTTGTTTGTTGACTTACTACTAAAAGACAAGTTGTCTTGTATGTTAACCGTTTTATTTAAGGACAAACTTGCAATACGAAACATTTTAATGTAACATAGGATTTTTTGCTAAAATAAAGCTAATAATGTGGCGATCGCTAGGCATGGTGGTTAAAGTACTTCTTCCAGGATGCAGTTCAGGCTCGGACACAGCGTGAAGGTAAGAAAAGTTGATTTGTTAGCTAAAAACCGACTAAGAAACAGAAACACGGGAACTAAGTAGAAAAGACAAACCAAAAGCGCTAGCATGGAGGCTAGGGAACTAAACACAGGAATAGCGTGGAAGCTAACAAGTACAAAACAGGATCACCAAAGTCGGGAGATAGCGCCGTCACTGTTGTGGGAAACAAGGCTAGGATCAGAGAGCGAGTAACAGAAAATGCAGGCTTAAATAAGGATTGTAATCAACAAGCAGTTGAGACTCCGGAAACAAGGAACAGGTGAAACTGTACATAGCCTACTAAATAAGACCTACACTGTTTCAATGTCCACATTTCTCTGTTGATGCAATTGTTGATGACTGAAGTACTGATATGAACCAAAGCTCCTCATCCCACCCCCCGGATTGTAAATAATGTAAATAATTAAATGTACATACTATGATGATTAACTTGTGTGATGACTGTATTATGTTGTTAGTATATATTTGTACAATGAATTGATTAACGTGGACCCCGACTTAAACAAGTTGAAAAACTTATTCGGGTGTTACCATTTAGTGGTCAATTGTACGGAATATTTACTGAACTGTGCAATCTACTAATAAAAGTATCAATCAATCAATCAATCAAACAAATATGCAACCATGGCGACAAAAAACAATCAGGAAGTGCACAAACAAACTCAAAAATCTAAACAACAAATGATCTGTGCCGTGGATCGCAACAAATAATGCAATTTTTTGTGGTCCCCTCAATTTAGAAAAATATTGCAAAATACCAAAAAGTATCGAAATAATTTTGACACCAGTACCGGTACCAAAATATTGGTATCAGGACAACACTACTTTGTTGTCAACCTCAGCTCAACTTTTTCTTGTTTTCAAATCACCACATTCTGACCATCTGGTTACATAAGAAGTCTCTTTTCAATTTGCTATTGCATATTTCTGTGCATGTGGAGGAGGTGAGAGTTGTTTAATGGAGTTAGCGCCTACCTACGTACCAGCCAATGTGTCGGAGCTGTCTGCAAGCGGGGTGGGTGTAAAGGGGGAGGGGGGGCGGACAGCCATACAGAAAGATGCAAAGTAAAAGTTTTCAACTCTTACTATTACACTCTTTTTTCTTTTTTTAGGGGGAGGGGGTGTGATCAAGTCACATTGTTGACAGTACAACGGCAGTTTTGTGTTTATTTCTATTTCTTCTCAGTATTAATGGAACATTACATCACTGCATTCTCATTACCTGTACTCGCGTGAACTTGCTGACAGTGTTGTAATAAAGCCATCAGAGGCAGTATTGGTACGTCATCATTTGATGACATACCTGGACACTATGTTTGACGGATCAACTTAAAGGGGAACATTATCACAATTTCAAAAGGTTTGAAAACAATAAAAATCAGTTCCCAGTGGCTCGTTGTATTTTTTGAAGTTTTTTTTCAAAATTCTACCGGTCCTCGAATATCCCTAAAAAAAGCTTTAAATTGCTTGATTTTCGCTATTTGCGATGCGACTATCCATTTCCCTGTGACGTCATATAGCGACATTAGCTCGGATTCAGACTCGGATTTCAGCGACTTAAGCGATTTAACAGATTACACATGTATTGAAACAGATGGTTGGAGTATGAAAGTATTGAAGAAGAAACTGAAGCTATTGAGCGAATAGCTATTGATGCTATTTATAGCCATAGCATTGCCGAATAGCTGCGTTAGCATCGCCGATAAAATGTGCGGACCAAACGATCAGGACTTTCGCATCTCGTGACACTGGAGCAACTTAAATCCTTCGATTGGTAGGTGTTTTTTTTGCAAAAAATGTGGGTGGAAGTAAACATAATATAGTTGCAAATGCATCTGCAGGTTATCCATACATCTCTGTGCCATGTCTGCTTTAGCGCCGCCGGTAAATAGCATGTTAGCATCGATTAGCATAGCATGTTAGCATCGATTAGCCTGCAGTCAACATCAACAAAACTCACCTTTGTGAATTTGTTGACTTTCAATCAATCAATCAATCAATGTTTACTTATATAGCCCTAAATCACTAGTGTCTCAAAGGGCTGCACAAACCACTACGACATCCTCGGTAGGCCCACATAAGGGCAAGGAAAACTCACACCCAGTGGGACATCGGTGACAATAATGACCCAGTGGGACGTCGGTGACAATGATGACTATGAGAACCTTGGAGAGGAGGAAAGCAATGGATGTCGAGCGGGTCTAACATGATACTGTGAAAGTTCAATCCATAATGGATCCAGCACAGTCGCGAGAGTCCAGTCCAAAGCGGATCCAACACAGCAGCGAGAGTCCCGTTCACAGCGGAGCCAGCAGGAAACCATCCCAAGCGGAGGCGGATCAGCAGCGCAGAGATGTCCCCAGCCGATACACAGGCAAGCAGTACATGGCAACCGGATCGGACCGGACCCCCTCCACAAGGGAGAGTGGGACATAGAAGAAAAAGAAAAGAAACGGCAGATCAACTGGTCTAAAAAGGGAGTCTATTTAAAGGCTAGAGTTTACAAATGAGTTTTAAGGTGAGACTTAAATGCTTCTATTGAGGTGGCATCTCGAACTGTTACCGGGAGGGCATTCCAGAGTACTGGAGCCCGAAATGAAAACACTCTATAGCCCGCAGACTTATTTTGGGCTTTGGGAATCACTAATAAGCCGGAGTCCTTTGAACGCAGATTTCTTGCCGGGACATATGGTACAATACAATCGGCAAGATAGGATGGAGCTAGACCGTGTAGTATTTTATACGTAAGTAGTGAAACCTTAAAGTCACATCTTAAGTGCACAGGAAGCCAGTGCAGGTGAGCCAGTACAGGTGTAATGTGATCAAACTTTTTTGTTCTTGTCAAAAGTCTAGCAGCCGCATTTTGTACCAACTGTAATCTTTTAATGCTAGACATGGGGAGACCCGAAAATAATACATTACAGTAGTCGAGGCATCTGGTCAGGATGCCACCCGAACGCCTCCCTAGGGATGTGTTTAGGGCACGTCCAGCTGGTAGGAGGCCACGGGGAAGACCCAGGACACGTTGGAAAGACTATGTCTCCCGGCTGGCCAGGGAACGCCTCGGGATCCCCCGGGAAGAGCTAGACGAAGTGGCTGGAGATAGGGAAGTCTGGGCTTCCCTGCTTAGGCTGCTGCCCCTGCGACCCGACCTCGGATAAGCGGAAGATGATGGATGGATGGATGGAGTAGTCGAGGCAAGACGTAACAAACGCATGGATAATGATCTCAGCGTCTTTAGTGGACAGAACTTTATAGTTGCAAATGCATCTGCAGGTTATCCATACATCTCTGTGCCATGTCTGCTTTAGCACCGCCGGTAAATAGCATGTTAGCGTTGATTAGCATAGCATGTTAGCATCGATTAGCTGGCAGTCACGCCAAAACCAAATATGTCTGATTAGCACATAAGTCGACATCAACAAAACTCACCTTTGTGATTTTGTTGACTTTATCTTTGCAAATGCATCTGCAGGTTATCCATACATCTCTGTGCCATGTCTGCTTTAGCATCGCCGGTAAAATGTGCAGACACTCTGGCACATTCAATGGGGGTCTGGCGGCAGACACTTTCGCATCTTCGGGCCAGTGGTGCAACTTGAATCCCTCCCTGTTAGTGTTGTTACACCCTCCGACAACACACCGACGAGGCATGATGTCTCCATGGTTCCAAAAAATAGTCGAAAAAACGGAAAATAACAGAGCTGAGACCCGGTGTTTGTAATGTGTTGAAAATGAAAATGGCGGCTGTATTACCACGGAGACGTCACACGTTCTGACGTCATCGCAAAAAGAACGATAAACAGAAATGCGTTTAATTCGCCAAAATTCACCCATTTAGAGTTCGGAAATCAGTTAAAAAAACATATGGTCTTTTTTCTGCACCATCAATGTATATATTGACGCTTACATAGGTCTGGTGATAATGTTCCCCTTTAATGTGTATTATTTTTATCCATGACAGCATTTTTGTTGTAAATTGTGGGCTGTGTGTGTTAAAATCATGGTTGTTTTTACAAATGATGACAGATGTGAACAAGATCATGTGTTGTCTCTGTGTGATGATGTAAATGAGATGTGGTTGTATTGTATATTAAGTATGTGTCTATGAAAGGGCATTTTACGACTTTTCTTAATTTGATTACATGATATGGTATGATTTTATTGAAATAATTGTATTGCATGATTTTTGTATCCCTCTAATTTAAGTAGCCAGGGACTGCAGATGGAAATGAGCTATTTAGCTATAATCTGGTACAGAACATATATTTGAGCTTAATGTTTCTGTGCATTGTCCCTTCAAATAAAGACTAAACTAATTTGTAGTAGTTGTTGATTTTTTCACACTATATTTAGAATTGGAATTTATTTCAGTGCATTTTTTTTCCTGTTTTCTATGTTTGTCTTTCGTATGTTATGTATGCTACAATGACAAGGAACTGGCTTTTTAGGCTTTTAACAGCCCATACTTAGAGTGCATGAAAAACAGTTCCAGTATAAAACTATAAAATCTTCACTGTCAATGTGTTAAGGTCTTCCAAACATCCTGCGGAGGTTTTGGGTGGTCTGGCATAGATTGAATCTATCAGGGCCAGTGCTCGCCTGGTGTAACATGATGCAGCCCAAATACTCTGTTTCTCCTATTTGGAACATCGTTAAAAAGTCGTTTGCTTTTAAAGCAGCCATAAAACTGTTGCCGTATTTCAGCCAAAATATGAATACTGAAGGTCATGTCAGGTTTCCCAACTCATAAAAATGGTTGCATCATTCCGGTCTGCTGCTGTGTATATATATATATATATATATATATATATATATATATATATATATATATATCCTCCCACCTCCAAAGACATGCACCTGGGGATAGGTTGATTGGCAACACTAAATTGGCCCTAGTGTGTGAATGTGAGTGTGAATGTTGTCTGTCTATCTGTGTTGGCCCTGTGATGAGGTGGCGACTTGTCCAGGGTGTACCCTGCCTTCCGCCCGATTGTAGCTGAGATAGGCGCCAGCGCCCCCCGCAACCCCGAAAGGGAATAAGCGGTAGAAAATGGATGGATGGATATATATATACATGTATATATAAGGGCTGCAAATCTTTGGGTGTCTCACGATTCAATTCAATATCGATTCTTGGGGTCGCAATTCGATAATATATCGATTTTTTCGATTCAACCCGATTTTCGATTCAAAATCATATTTTTCCAATTAAAAACGATTCTGTATTCATTCAATACATAGGATTTCAGCATGGTCTACTCCAGTCTGCTGACATGTTAGCAGAGTAGTAGATTTTTTTTTTAAAAGCCTTTATAGTTGTAAAGGACAATGTTTTATCAACTGATTGCAATAATGTAAATTTGTTTTAACTATTAAACGAACCAGGGCTTCACGGTGGCAGAGGGGTTAGTGCGTTTGCCTCACAATACGAAGTTCCTGCAGTCCTGGGTTCAAATCCGGGCTCGGGATCTTTCTGTGTGGAGTTTGCATGTTCTCCCCGTGAATGCGTGGGTTCCCTCCGGGTACTCCGGCTTCCTCCCACTTCCAAAGACATGCACCTGGGGATAGGTTGATTGGCAACACTAAATTGGCCCTAGTGTGTGAATGTGAGTGTGAATGTTGTCTGTCTATCCGTGTTGGCCCTGCGATGAGGTGGCGACTTGTCCAGGGTGTACCCCGCCTTCCGCCCGATTGTAGCTGAGATAGGCGCCAGCGCCCCCCGCGACCCCGAAAGGGAATAAGCGGTAGAAAATGGATGGATGGATAAACGAACCAAAAATATGACTTATTTTATCTTTGTGAAATTATTGGACACAGTGTGTTGTCAAGCTTATGAGATGCGATGCAAGTGTAAGCCACTGTGACACTATTGTTCTTTTTTTAAATTTTTATAAATGTCTAATGATAATGTCAGTGAGGGATTTTTAATCACTGCTATGCTGAAATTATAACTAATATTGATACTGTTGTTGATAATATTCATTTTTGTTTCACTACTTTTGGTTTGTTCTGTGTCGTGTTTGTGTCTCCTCTCAATTGTTCTGTTTATTGCAGTTCTGAGTGTTGCTGGGTCAGGTTTAGTTTTGGAATTGGATTGCATTGTTATGGTATTGCTGTGTAGTGGTTTGTTGGATTGATTGCAAAAAACCCCCAAAAAAACAAGTTTAATAAAAATGAGAATCGATTCTGAATCGCACAACGTATTCGAATCGATTTTTTCCAACACCCCTAATGTATATATATATATATATATATATATATATATACACATATACACACACACATACATATTATCTCTCTCTCTCTCTCTCTCTCTCTATATATATATATATATATATATATATATATATATATATATATATATATATATATATATATATATCACTGGTTTTTAACCTTATTGGAGGTACCGAACCCCACAAATTTCATATGCGCATTAACCGAATCCTTCTTTACTGAAAAATAAAAACATTTGAATAATTTCAAATTCAAGACAAAGGTTTTTTTTTTTATTGGTGCATAAAATGAACTGTGCATGAACATCCCCTTGTTCAAAGAACCAAACCAACACATGAACTCACAACAAATTACACATCTGCAAATCAGATGGAACATTGGAGGTATAGAAACCCCCAAACATTATTGTTTGGGGGTTTCTATAATACGCCGATGGGGAGAAGTTTTTATTTACACGATAAGTTGGGTGTGTTGCCGAACCCCTGAGGCCAACTCACCGAACCCAGGTTAAGAACCACTGTATTTAGTCAGCCACCAATTGTGCAAGTTCTCCCACTTAAAATGATGACAGAGGTCTGTAATTTTCATCATAGGTACACTTCAACTGTGAGAGACAGAATGTGGAAAAAAAAAATCCAGGAATTCACATTGTAGGAATTTTAAAAAATGTATTTGTAAATTATGGTGGAAAATAAGTATTTGGTCAACCATTCAAAGCTCTCACTGATGGAAGGAGGTTTTGGCTCAAAATCTCAAGATACATGGCCCCATTCATTCTTTCCTTAACACGGATCAATCGTCCTGTCCCTTTAGCAGAAAAACAGCCCCATGGCATGATGTTTCCACCCCCATGCTTCACAGTAGGTATGGTGTTCTTGGGATCCAACTCAGTATTCTTCTTCCTCCAAACACGACGAGTTGAGTTTATACCAAAAAGTTATATTTTGGTTTTATCCGACCACATGACATTCTCCCAATCCTCTGCTGTATCATCCATGTATCCATTTTGGTATAAACTCACCCAAGTCAAAAAGTTTGGACACGCCTGGTCTAGAACATGCCAAACAAGTTACATTAAGGCAGTGGTACGTAACACATTCGCTACCTAGCCACACAAAAACATTTAAAAATGTATAAACAGGTGGAATTTTCCCAACCAAACTTTTGCCTGTTCCACTGACTAGGCACACCAATAAGCTTGTTCATAGATGTATAATAAAACTCCTGATAAGAAGTCGCCATTTGTTATATCATTGTTTCTTGGGGCAATGCACATTATTAAACATCTAAAAAGTTAGTGTGCCAGATTGTAGACAAAGGTTAATTTATATCCACAGTACATACAACAAGCTCTATAAAGAGTTAAGACAGAAAGCACCAACAACAGACGGTGTCAGGCTTGGACTGACGAATGGACTCAGATGCAGAGAAGAGATTCTTATTAAAGCTTTTATTTTGAAAACTCTTAAACCTCCAGAGCCAGAATATACCAAATCAAT
This sequence comes from Nerophis ophidion, assembly GCF_033978795.1. Classification (NCBI taxonomy): domain Eukaryota; kingdom Metazoa; phylum Chordata; class Actinopteri; order Syngnathiformes; family Syngnathidae; genus Nerophis; species Nerophis ophidion. Next base: position 69,232,449 of record NC_084613.1, on the reverse strand, counting down.
AAGAAACAAGAAATGTCAGCAAAAAGGTTTCAAAAAGGGGAAGAACCAAAACGCACACCTAAAAATTAGGAAAATACCAAAATTAAGACGAAATATAATTAGCGTCGTATCTGCTATGAAAGTTTAACATAAAACGCTCCAACAGGAGGAAGAAAACAATTGCTATATAAAAAATATCTACTCTTATCTTAGTCAAAAAGGGTAACAAAAAATCACTCAAAAACTTTACAGACGGAAATATTTGTAGGAAAAAAATCATAACTTACCACTTCGGAAGAATAAAGGCTAGGTAACAAAAGTCGCTTTGAGGAGGAGAAAAAGTTAAACTCAAGATTACAGCGGAATTCGGGATCCAAGGAAGTAGACATGGGAGGAGACAAGGCATGGACATGAACATGAACGCTAGAAAGGCACGAAAGCTCCAGACAATCTGGCACAGAACAATGGAAGGCATGAGCTTAAATGGAACATGAGGGTAATGGGAAACAGGTGGAAACAATCAAAGGTCAGGGATGACGTCAGACTGGTGACACAAGAGGAAGGGCCCGTGATCTGAAACAAGAGGAATTGCTTTTCAAAATAAAACATGCAGATCACAAGACAGAAAAACCAGGACAAGACATCCCTCACCGCGGTTTGACAAACGGTACAATAAAATACACAGACTCGGATATGAACTAAAATAAAATGGGGATCCATATAAAAGTAGGTTGCTGCATGACCTCACCTCAGGACAGATCAAAAATAAAGTGACCAGTGTAGTTAAATGGAGACGTGCTCCAATCCTAAATTGCAAGTGTGCTAAATTGTTGCCTATAATAAGTGTGCTGAAGAAAGAAAATACACATCTCTCTTAGCCTTGTAAGTTAAAGTGCAGGTATTATTGCACAAAGCCATTTTGCACAAGTAGTTAGCATTAACAGATGTGTTTACATGTAGAGAACTGCACTCAAAGTGTATCTATGTATGAAATATTGCACAGGATATGAATAAATAACTTCAAATATAAATATACAGTAAATCCATTGGAACGAGTAGAAAGGATATCTAGTTTTTTTATGCATCTACAATATGCACCTGTCCTTGACGATGATTTATGACAGGTGTAGGGAACCTATGGCTCTAGAGCCAGATGTGGCTCTTTTGATGACTACATCTGGCTCTCAGATAAATCTTAGCTGACATTGCTTAACACGGTAAGTAATGAATAATTACGATGGTAATCACAGTGTTAAAAATAACGTTCAAATTATAGAGCATTCTCATGCATTTTAATCCAACCATCCGTTTTCTATCGCACCTGTCCAAGATGTCGCAATAATGGTAAGAAGTATAAAATGTATTATTGGTTAAATTTAAAATAACAATGCACCTGGGGATAGGTTGATTGGCAAAACTAAATTGGCCCTAGAGTGGGAAAGTTGTCTGTCTTTCTGTGTTGGCCCTGCAATGAGGTGGCGACTTGTCAGGCTGTACCCCGCCTTCCGCCCGATTGTAGCTGAGATAGGCGCCAGCGCCCCCCGCGACCCCGAAAGGGAATAAGCGGTAGAAAATGGATGGATGGATGGATGGATGTAATTAAAAAGAATAAGAGACTTATTATACTCTAAAAATGTTGGTCTTGTCAAGACCTGGACTATGGTGTGGTTTGTTTTTCCGTGGTGCAAAGCGATTGGAACGGACATGGCGTGGAGGTAATGACATCTTTAATCTTAACTCAAAAATTTTACAAAAACAAAGTGTATAAACAAAAGGCGCTCTCAGTGGAGGTTAAAAACCTGGCTATGAAAACTAAAACTCGCACAATGGGAGAACTATGAACATAAAATAAAACTTACAAACTATGGCATGAAAAACTTACTTGGGCCGAGAAGAGCATAGATCATCGGCATGGATAACATAGGAGGTGATAGAGGGTGAGTAGAAGGTGATGTCGCCAGGCTGACTGCCTGGCAACTGCAGGCTTAAATGGTGATGTGGTGATTGACAACAGGTACATGAGTTCAAGTGAATCAGGTTTGTGAGTCGTGAAAACAGGTGAACTGATTGGTAGTCACGGAAACAAAAACAAACCAGGGTGCGCAAAAACAGGAACTAATGGAGTCAAAAACAAAACAGAACATAACTAAACAGAACATGATCACAAAGAAATGACAGGTCTTACTTAAAAATGCACGCATTTAGTTGTATTCAGTGTTTAAAAAATAATATACGGCTCTCACGGAAATACATTTTGAAATATTTGGCTTTCATGGCTCCCTCAACCAAAAAGGTTCCCGACCCCTGTGATAGAGGGTGAGTAGGAGGTGATGTCGCCAGGCTGACTGCCTGGCAACTGCAGGCTTAAATGGTGACGTGGTGATTGACAACAGGTACATGAGTTCAAGTGAATCAGGTGTGTGAGTCGTGAAAACAGGTGAACTGATTGGTAGTCATGGAAACAAAAACAAACCAGGGTGCGCAAAAACAGGAACTAATGTAGTCAAAAACAAAACAGAACATAACTAAACAGAACATGATCACAAAGAAATGACAGGTCTTACTTAAAAATGCAGGCATTTAGTTGTATTCAGTGTTTAAAAAATATTATACGGCTCTCACAGAAATACATTTTGAAATATTTGGCTTTCATGGCTCCCTCAACCAAAAAGGTTCCCGACCCCTGACTTATAACGTATAATGCAGCGGTGTCCAAAGTGCAGCACGGGGGCCATTTGCGGCCCGCAGCACAATTTTTATTGGCCCGCGACACATTCTATAGACAAACTAAACAGGCCCCAACTTACAACAAAAAACCCAATCAACCAAATTCGAACAAAAAACTATGAAAAGTTTAACGGGACCAAATCCCACCAAAAATGGGACCTGAAAACCAAAATGGCCGGAAACTTGAGCGTCTTGCTGTATGAGGTCTTTGATGATTTCCGTATGTCATGTCGTGATGAAAAGGTGTACACATTTCTTGTGAGACATATGTTTTTGAGTGCACTAAATCCCTCCAAAGCGTTTCAGTTGATTGTATAATAGCAACATTAGTAAATACAAGCTTACTTTAGAGTACAGTTAGCATACATACAAATAAAATCCATCCATCCATTTTTCTACCGCTTGTCCCTTTGGGCTTGCGGGGGTTGCTGGAGCCTATCTCAGCTGCATTCGGGCGGAAGGCGGCGTACACTCTGGACAAGTCACCACCTCATCACAGAGCCAACACAGATTGACAAACAACATTCACACTCACATTCACACACTCTGGCCAATTTAGTGTTGCCAATCGACCTATAAAATCATTATTAAAATAATGCTGGTCGTGGAACTGTGGACCAGCTCTATACTCTCGGCAAGGTTCTTGAGGGTGCATGGGAGTTTGCCCAACCAGTCTACATGTGCTTTGTGGACTTGGAGAAGGCATTCGACTGTGTCCGTAGGGAATTCCTGTGGGGAGTGCTCAGAGAGTATGGGGTATCGGACTGTCTTATTGTGGCGGTCCGTTCCCTGTATGATCAGTGTCAGAGCTTGGTCCGCATGGCCGCCAGTAAGTCGAACACATTTCCAGTGAGGGTTGGACTCCGCCAAGGCTGTCCTTTGTCATTAATTCTGTTCATAACTTTTATGGACAGAATTTCTAGGCGCAGTCAAGGCGTTGAGGGGTTTTCCGGTTTGGTGGCCGCGGAATTAGGTCTCTGCTTTTTGCAGATAATGTGGTCCTGATGGCTTCATCTGGCCGGGATCTTCAGCTCTCACTGGATCAGTTCGCAGCCGAGTGTAAAGCGACCGGAATGAGAATCAGCACCTCCAAGTCCAAGTCCTTGGTTTCTGCCCGGAAAAGGGTGGAATGCCATCTCCGGGTTGGGGAGGAGACCCTGCCCCAAGTGGAAGAGTTCAAGTACCTAGGAGTCTTGTACACGAGTGAGGGAAGAGTGGATCGTGAGATCGACAGGCGGATCGGTGCAGCGTCTTCAGTAATGCGGACGTTGTATCGATCCGTTGTGGTGAGGAAGGAGCTGAGCCGGAAGGCAAAGCTCTCAATTTACCGGTCGATCTACGTTCTCATCCTCACCTATGGTCATGAGCTTTGGGTCATGACCGAAAGGATAAGATCACGGGTACAAGCGGCCGAAATGAGTTTCCTCCGCCGGGTGGCGGGGCTCTCCCTTAGAGATAGGGTGAGAAGCTCTGCCATCCGGGAGGAACTCAAAGTAAAGCCGCTGCTCCTCCACATCGAGAGGAGCCAGATGAGGTGGTTCGGGCATCTGGTCAGGATGCCACCCGAACGCCTCCCTAGGGAGGTGTTTAGGGCAAGTCCAACCGGTAGGAGACCACAGGGAAGACCCAGGACACGTTGGGAAGACTATGTCTCCCGGCTGGCCTGGGAACGCCTCATGATCCCCAGGGAAGAGCTAGACGAAGTGGCTGGGAAGAGGGAAGTCTAGGCTTCCCTGCTCAAGCTGCTGCCCCCGCGACCCGACCTAGGATAAGCGGAAGAAGATGGATGGATGGGTGGATGGATGGATGGGAAATAATCATAAATTATTTAATTATTTTTTTTATCGATAACACAAAGTTAAGATGAAGAAGTGTTTTTCAAATGTTAGCATATGTTCACCTACATTGTTTTGGTGTATTTTTCATATACAAAATGTATAAAAGTGGCCCTCGCATCCTTTAATTTTTCTCTATGTGGCCCTTGCTGGAGAATGTTTGGAGACCTCTGGTATAACGCATCAGATACTGTACAATAGCAAATAAATAAGCCCACAAGCTTTTTTTTTGTTGCAAAGGGAAAAGAGCCAGGGCTCCCACTAACTTAGCATTATGGTGAGTTGTATTTTTATGCATATATATGTTTGCTGTATTATTCTACCAAACGTGAATTAATAATGTCTACATTAAACTGGTCCCGAGTGCAAAAAAAGGTTGGGGACCCCTGCATTGTTAGTGTATACTTTACAGCACGAGGCGGATATCTAGAATGCACAGAAAATGGAAAGACGTGAGTTCTTGTTTTGTCTTCTTTTTAGAATTGTGGAATATGGGCAAAATATCCTTACCTGACTCTCGCCAGATCCTTGTAGTTCGCTGAGCTCCACACAAGGATCTGGGCTCGAAGGAAATGCAGACTCCTTCAAGATAGCAAAAAATAATGAACCAATCAGGATCGCCGGGCGGGATTTCACAGATGTGACATAGCGCCGAAGCCACTGTCCTCGCTGCTTTTGCAACTGTTTTGTCTTATCTATGGAATATGAATTATTTAACCTTGGTCTTAGTTTTAGTTTTTAAATGCATGAAAGAACCCCACAAATTAAGTTTTTTGCATCAAGGCTTTTTGACTGTCAGGGACCTCTATTTCAACAAAACAAAACTTTTTTTTTTCACTAAATCATAAAATGCTCTGGTTGAAATTATGACCTTGGTGTTGTTAGGGTCGGTTTCGAACCGGTTATAAAAATAAGATTATCAAGCAAAAATTAAAACCAAAACCGAACACACTGACAGCCAGCTCCTTCTCAATTTACCTTGTTATCCAGTACAAAAACAAACAAAGGCGGGCATGTCCAGACATGTGAGGTCAATTCAATATAAAATTATTGAAATGAAAAAATACATAAAACTAATTTATTTAAGAGATGTGTTATAGCAGTGGTCCCCAACCATCGGGCCGTGGCCCGATTGGTGCCGGGCCGCAGAAGAATTTTTTTATTCATTTTTATTTAAAAAAAAATATATATATATATTTTTTTATTTATTTTATTTTATTATTAATTTGTCCCCGGGCCGCGGGACAAATTATTAAGCGTTGACCGGTGCGCGGATACAAAAAGGTTGGGGACCACTGTGTTATAGTACCCCACAGTAATAGTCAGGTAACACAACAACTTTTTATTTATTTATACAATTCTCTTGAGGTTCATTTTACCATTTTTTTTAATTGAAATCGAGGGGTATACTGACAAAAAAAAGGTCCACACCAAAAATATTAAAACCAATATTTTCATGAATAAGGTAACCAAGAGATGAGAAACAAATTGGATGATAGATAATTGTTTTTAGTGTATTTTACAGCTGATTTAAGACGTGGGTCAAAACCGACCCGTTCACATAAGAGATGGTAACAGAAATCTAACACAAGAGGAAGGTTAAAAGATGAACAGAGAACTTTTCGCTTTGTCGTTGTCCAATATGTCTCATCTTAAAACTCATTTGTATACTCTAGCCTTCAAATAGACTCCCTTTTTGGACCGGTTTATCTGCCATTTCTTTTCTTTTTCTCCTATGTCCCACTCTCCCTTGTGGAGGGGGTCCGGTCCGATGTCCAGGGTCGGGACCCAGGATGGACCACTCGTCTGTGTATCGGCTGGGGACATCTCTGCGCTGCTGATCCGCCTCCGCTTGGGATGGTTTCCTGCTGGCTCCGCTGTGGACGGGACTCTTGCTGCTGTGTTGGATCCGCTTTGGACTGGACTCTCGCGGCTGTGTCGGATCCACTATGGACTGAACTTTTCACAGTATCATGTTCGACACGCTCGACATCCATTGCTTTCGGTCGCCTAGAGCAGTGGTTCTCAAATGAGGGTACGCGTACCCCTGGGGGTACTTGAAGGTATGCCAAGGGGTACGTGAGATTTTTAAAAAATATTCTAAAAATAGCAACAATTCAAAAATCCTTAATAAATATATTTATTGAATAATACTTCAAGAAAATATGAATGTAAGTTCATAAACTGTGGAAAAAAATACAACAATGCAATATTCAGTGTTGACAGCTAGATTTTTTGATGTTAAATATTTATTTTTTTGTGAAGTAATGTTTAGAATTAAGTTCATGAATCCAGATGGATCTCTATTACAATCCCCAAAGAGGGCACTTTAAGTTGATGATTACTTCTATGTGTAGAAACCTTTATTTATAATTGAATGACTTGGTTATTTTTTCAACGAGTTTTTAGTTATTTTTATATCTTTTTTTCCAAATAGTTCAAGAAAGACCACTACAAATTACCAATAGTTTGCTCTGTTATAGTGAAGTGAATTATATTTTACATAGCGCTTTTTCTCTAGTGACTCAAAGCGCTTTACATAGTGAAACCCAATATCTAAGTTACATTTAAACCAGTGTGGGTGGCACTGGGAGCAGGTGGGTAAAGTGTCTTGCCCAAGGACACAAAGGCAGTGACTAGGATGGCGGAAGCGGGGATCGTACCTGCAACCCTCAAGTTGCTGGCACGGCCGCTCTACCAAACGAGCTATACCGCTATACAATTTAATAAATCAGAAACTGATGACATAGTGTTGTATTTTACTTCTTTATCTCTTTTTGTCAACCAAAAAAAGCTTTGCTCTGATTAGGGGGTACTTGAATTGAAAACATGTTCACAGGGGGTACATCACTGAAAAAAGGTTGAGAACCACTGCCCTAGAGGGGGTGGGGGGCTTGCCCACATATGTGGTCCTCTCCAAGGTTCTCATAGTCCTCATTGTCACCGACGTCCCACTGGGTATGAGTTTTCCTTGCCCTTATGTGGGCCTACCGAGGATGTCGTAGTGGTTTGTGTTGTGGTTTGTGCAGCCCTTTGAGACACTAGTGATTTAGGGCTATATAAATGAACATTGATTGGTTGATTTACTGTTCTGTGGCGGGTTGATTTCGACGTGAGTGGTTGAAGTAGCCCGTCATTCAAGATAACGGACAAGTTGTCACGCTTTCGGCGCACTTGTTGCGCGGAGTTGCCACTTCGTGGATGCACACGACCAGTCAGGCAGGAGTGCAGGTAAGAATTAGATTTTAATATAATAAAACAAAAGAACACTGGTACAAAATGGAAAATAAAGCGCGTGCCTACGCACGGGAAACTAACGCTAAACTTACTCAAATATAACGTGCCGACCGCACGCGAAGCTGAGGCGGAACTTAGCACATGGAAAGACATAGAACAGAATACTTAACGTGACTTGTTGCATAAAGCAAACAATGGACCGAGGACGAACTAAGGAATCAGGTGGGCTTAAATACACAAATAATAATCGGAAACAGGTGTGTGACAGGAGCCCGTGAGGAGGAGCACAATACGTTGCCATGGTGACTAAAACAAACAAGGAAGTGCTCAAACAAGGATCGGCAGAGTCCAGAAACAAACATGTTGAAAAACATATCAAAAGGCAAAACCATAAACGATCCGAGTCGCGGATCGTGACACAAGTGGTTTATCCAATCAAATTTTTTTTTTTACTGCCTTCTGAAATACATCTCCTATTGAGAAGTCCCAGATCCGTGTGTGGAGCTCAGCGAACGACAAGGATCTGGCGAGAGTCAGGTTAAAAATTTCCCTCAAAAAGTGCAGTTTTCCTTGTAGAATCACGAGGCAAATAAAAGCATGCAGATCACGATCATCGGGACTGTTAACATCCTGTGCTGAAGCAATTACTTTGATTTTGCTTGTGGCTTATAAAGGATCATCGTCGGTGTCATCACCATCGGCCTCGATTTGGACTGAATTCAGTAGTGTAAAAATCTGGTGTAGCCACGTCCTTGCAAAGTCACTGGGACTTATCGCCGTGACGCAATGCGGTATTTTTGGGTTTCCTGCTCCTTCCACTCACACTGTTTGCCACAGAGCTAAAGCCCTCTTTTTACATTTGTATCATCAATGCGTCTTCCATTAGTGAGGAAATGACCAGTTTTCAGTGCAACACGGTTTTGGGGCAGCTGTATCTGCACTCCCGAGTGCCTCTGCGGTAGATTCCAAATGAAATTCCGCTCACACATTTCGAGTCCAACTCATGGATGTCACTGTTCCTAACTTGTTGACATGCTGTGAGCAAGCAAAGAGGAGAAGGGAGGGGCAGTGGAGCGAAGCAAGCTAATGCTGAGCAGAACGATACAGAGAGGAGGCAGCTGCATATTTCACGTTTCATCTCTAGCCGAAGTTCAGATGAGGACACACTTGCACACTGACTGCCTCAGGATCTGCCTCACTTGCTTTGGAAGGCAGCAGACAGGAAAGAAGAAGGGAGAATTTCACTCATAAAAAAAACGCACAACATCACTCACTCACCAGACATAAATGTTGCTATTTCTCAGCAACGGTAACATTTTGACATATTTAACCAGCGTGAAATGTTAAGGTTAAGATTACATGAAGTTAAGACCAAAACTTTGAAAAGAGCGAAGACCAAGACTGACATAGATCAGACAAACTCAATACCAGGACCGAGGCAGGTTTAGACTAATACAAGATTATTGAGCAACATGAGACAGTATAAAAACTGTTTAAGAATTGGAGTTTCAAGAGCTCTTAGACCAAAGCAATTTGAAACAAGACCAAGACGGGGTCTAGCTCGAAACCAAGCCAACGTGAGTCAGGATCACCGTTAAGAATGAGTGAAGAACAAGAACATGGCAGTCCAAGAAACACATTTAGAAAAATTGACACCCACTCAAACTCAAAGACTCAGCTCAGTTGAGAAAGAGTAAGAGATGATAAAAGACCCACAACAATTTGAGACCAAGAGAAGAACACAACATAGAATAACATCCATACATCCACACTGAAAAAATTGACTTTTTGGAGCTGTAAACTCTATTAGAGTAACTGTCATAATTTATACCTAATATTTTTAACATTCAGTCAGAACTAGAGTTTCTTAAGTAAAATTAAACATTTTATTAACGTAATACATGAATTATGGGGGAAGAGTAAGTTTTACTTATGTTTCCTCATACTGTTTAAATGTTTAATAGTTGTACGTACATAAACCTAAAAATATTACATAAACTTTACTCTGAAAATCTACTGTTTTGAAACGCATGCACGACGGCGCATGCGCACAGCACAACAGGCTCTGGCCGACTGGCTCTGCTCCGGCCGTTAGGATCACTTCACAGAGCACTGCAAGGTGGCTTTGTGGGTAATTCTTATCTTGCGTTTAGAATGTGTTACAGAGTCGATGTTTATCAGAAATGTATTTGGTGTGGGTTCACAGATTGTGGCGCATATTTGTAAGAATTTTAAAGTTGTTTATATCACAACCGTCAGTGTAAAAGGTATGGCTGTTGACCAAGTCTGCATTGCAATCTCGTGAGTAAAACAGCGAAATGCTTGCATTCTTCTGGCACGTAACAAAATAGTGTAAAAGTGGGTGCAGTAATATATTAACGAACAGTGGTCCCCAGCCACTGTGCCGCGGCTGCTGAATAATGTTGAGGTCTTATTAATCACACTCATGTTTTTCATGCCAATAAAGATAAGCGCAGGAGTGAGAAGAGGTTTTAAAATAATTAGCGCTCCAACGGCTATTGAAGGAAATATGGTATATAGAATATTCTTAAAATTTAGAGTAAAATGATGGTCCTGCCGATGAAAAACAAGTAAACTTTACTTAATTTGTTTAAATAAATTTGACTTAAAACTTGGATGTAATTAAAGGGGAACATTATCACAATTTCAAAAGGGTTAAAAACAATAAAAATCAGTTCCCAGTGGCTTGTTGTATTTTTTGAAGTTTTTTTCAAAATGTTACCGGTCTCGGAATATCCCTAAATAAAGCTTTGGAGTGCCTTATTTTCGCTCTCTGCGAAGACACTGGCCATTTCCCTGTGACGTCATACAGTGCTGCCAATGTAAACAAACAATGGGAATACCACAGCAAGATATAGTGACATTAGCTCGGATTCAGACTCGGATTTCAGCGACTTAAGCGATTCAACAGATTACGCATGTATTGAAACAGATGGTTGGAGTATGAAAGTATTGAAGAAGAAACTGAAGCTATTGAGCGAATTCATAGTCATAGCATGGCCGAATAGCTGCGTTAGCATCACCGGTAAAATGTGCGGACCAAACGATCAGGACTTTCGCATCTTTTGACACGGGAGCAACTTAAATCCGTCGATTGGTAAGTGTTTTTTTCGCATTAAATGTGGGTGGAAGGAAACGTAATATAGTTGCAAATGCATCTACAGGTTATCCATACCTCTCTGTAGCACCGCCGGTAAATAGCATGTTAGCATTGATTAGCATAGCATGTTAGCATCGATTAGCTGGCAGTCAACATCAACAAAACTCACCTTTGTGATTTCGTTGACTATTGTTGCAAATGCATCTGCAGGTTATCCATACATCTCCGTGCCATGTCTGCCTTAGCATCACCGGTAAAATGTGGAGAGACTCCGGCACATTCAATGGGGGTCTGGCGGCAGACACTTTGGCATCTTCGGGCCAGTGGTGCAACTTGAATCCCTCCCTGTTAGTGTTGTTACACCCTCCGACAACACACTGACAAGGCATGATGTCTCCAAGGTTCCAAAAAATAGTCAAAATAACGGAAAATAACAGAGCTGTGACCCGGTGTTTGTAATGTGTTGAAAATGAAAATGGCGGGTGTGTTACCTCGGCGACGTCACATTCTGACGTCATCGCCTCTAGCGCGATAAACAGAAAGGCGTTTAATTCGCCAAAATTCACCCATTTAGAGTTCGGAAATTGGTTAAAAAAAAAAAGGTCTTTTTTCTGCACCATCAAGGTACATGCTTACATAGGTCTGGTGATAATGTTCCCCTTTAAGTAACTGTTATTTAATATCTTCACAACTGTTATCTTATATGGTAAGAAGAATTTACTTGATACTGGCAAGTGAGTGTTACTTGATATTGCAGCATTAAATTTTACTTAAATAATTTGCGTGCAAATACTTACAATCATTTTTTTAAAGTAAATCTTATGAGGTTTTTTTTCAGTGCATTTTCTACCACTTATTCCCTTTGGGGTCGCGGGGGGCGATGGTGCCTATCTCTGCTACATTCGGGCGGAAGGCGGTGTACACCCTGGACAAGTCGCCACCTCATCGCAGAGCCAACACAGATAGACAGACAACATTCACACTCACATTCACACATCAGGGCCAATTTAGTGTTGCCAATCAACCTATCCACAGGTGCATGTTTTTGGAAGTGGGAGGGAGCCGGAGTACCCGGAAGGAACCCACGCATTCACGGGGAGGACATGCAAACTCCACACAGAAAGATCCCGAGCCCGGGATTGAACCCAGGACTACTCAGGACCTTTGTATTGTGAGGCAGACGCACTAACCCCTCTATCACCGTGCTGCCACCTACAATAACATAATAGTGAAAAAATATACAAAAACTCACCTTTGATCAGCACACCACGAACATTCAAAAAAGAAGTCAACGAAGACTGTCAGCTATCCGTAAACTTAAAGGATTATACGTTGCACCTCACTTCTGTTATTACTGTACCGAAGTAGTGTTCAACCCATCCTTCGGTACTGTTCCACATTTTTTTTCACTGTGCTGTCTGTAACCAACCAGACCAAACTCACACGCATTGCAAAAAGAGCAGCGAAAATCATGGGCCTACCCATCTCAGATCTACACTACAGGTCCATCAATATTTCATCCCACTACCATCAGGGCGCAGGTACAGAAGCATCAAATTCCGGAGGGACCGCCAAGGGAAAAGTCTTATCTCTGCAGCTATAGCCGTCCTACACAGCAGACCTCTCTGACAAGCCTGTAAATGTGTTGGTGCTGTCACTGTCTTGTATGATGTCTTTTTGTCTGTGATGTGTAATGTTTATTGTCTAAATCAGGGGTCACCAACCTTTTTGAAACCAAGAGCTACTTCTTGGGTACTGATTAATGCGAAGGGCTACCAGTTTGATACACACTTAAACAAATTGCCAGAAATAGCCAATTTGCTCAATTTACCTTTAATAAATATATCTATATATATATTAAAAAATGGGTATTTCTGTCAGTCATTCCGTCGTACATTTTTTTCCTTTTGCGGAAGGTTTTTTTGAGAGAATAAATGATGAAAAAAACACGTAATTGAACGGTTTAAAAGAGGAGAAAAGACAAAAAAAATGAAAATTTAATTTTGAAACATAGTTTTTCTTCAATTTTGACTCTTTAATATTAAAAATTCAACTGAAAAAAATGAAGAGGAAAAACTAGCTCATTCGAATCTTTTTTGAAAAAATTACAAAAATAATTTATGGAACATCATTAGTAATTTTTCCTGATTAAGATTAATTTTACAATTTTGATGACATGTTTTAAATAGGTTAAAATCCACCTCTTTTTTTTTCTTCTTTTATTTGTATTGATATCCAGCATCAGACATTTCCATCCACTAAATCATATTCACATACATCACACAGCCGTTGTCTGCCCTAAATGTCAAAAGTATTTTTTGTTTACCACCCCCCCCCAAAAAAGAAAAAGAAACAGATATAACAAAAACAAGGTAGTATCTACACATTCATCAATTAAATCAGCAAAAAATAGATAATACATTAATAATAATGAACAGAAATAAAATACATGTATACAGATATGTATATATACACACATATAGGGAGTAATCTTTTATTTTTATTTTTTTTTAATCCACTTTGAAATAAGATTTAAATTTGATTCTACAGATTTTCTAGATTTGCCAGAATACTTTTTTTGAATTTTAATCACAATAAGTTTGAAGAAATACTTCACAAATATTCTATGTCGAAAAAACAGAAGCTAAAATGAAGAATTGAATTAAAATGTATTTATTATCCTTTAAAATAAAATAAAAATACTTCAACAATGATTTAAATTGTCAGGAAAGAAGAGGAAGGAATTTAAAACGTAAAAAGGTATATGTGTTTAAAAGTCTTAAAATCATTTTTAAGGTTGTATTTTTTTCTCTAAAATTGTCTTTCTGAAAGTTATAAGAAGCAAAGTAAAAAAAATAAATGCATTTATTTAAACAAGTGAAGACCAAGTCTTTAAAATATTTTTGGGGATTTTCAAATTCTATTTGAGTTTTGTCTCTCTTAGAATTAAAAATGTCGAGCAAAGCAAGACCAGCTTGCTAGTAAATAAATACAATTTAAAAAATAGAGGCAGCTCACTGGTACGTGCTGCTATTTGATTTATTTTTAGAATAGGCCAGCGAGCTACTCATCTGGTCCTTACGGGCCAGATGAGTAGTCACCGCGTTGGTGACTCCTGGTCTAAATGTACGGTCAGTGAAAATGAATTTCGCCACGGGGACCAATAAATCTAAATCTAATCCAAACCTAAACTGCTAAGGCAAAGTATTTTCCTAAATCCAAGCTCACAACAAGCATGAATGGGTCGTGCTCGCTCTCAAGACCAATGATACAATACACACTGCTGTCCTCCACAGAAACTTGAGTGGTCTTGAGATTAATCATGGATCGGCTTTGTCTGAGTCAAGGCCAAAGTTAAAATACAATACATTTTTATCCTGTGACCGCCTAAAAGCGGTCATGAGACCCTTAAGCACTAAAACAGTGGTTACAGTCGAAACCATAAACGTTTTTAAAGGTTGTAGTGGATCAGGGAATATATGGCATAAGGAGTAACACATCAGAGGCAACGAAACGTTCTAAGAGAAGGAGTTCATCAGAGACATGGCGGCATCTCCGTGGTAATTGTGTTGACACCTAAATGGCTAAAAGGAAGAGATGGCCCCGAACACAACAGGGGGCATGTCATGAGAAGCTGGACGTATGTAGAGGCCCTACGTGTTCTGCATGGCTGAGGGGGAGCTAGATTGTTAGCTTGTTTTTGTTTTTCAGTATTTTTTTTCTATTTGCAGTCATTTCAAACAAGCCATGCGAAAATAAGAAAATGCATTTAAATCATCGTCAGTTCCATTGACGTTTCATGCAAGCTGACAATCCCAAACGTCCCCTCCCTGAGTTCCCCCTGTGTGTGTTGCTTTAAAGACCTACTGAAATGAGATTTTGTTATTTAAACGGGGATAGCAGGTCCATTCTATGTGTCATATTTGATCATTTCGCGATATTGCCATATTTTTGCTGAAAGGATTTAGCAGAGAACATCGACGAAAAAGTTTGCAACTTCTGGTCGCAAATAAAAAAGCCTTGCCTTTACCGGAAGTAGCAGATGATGACGTCACCCGTGTGAGGGCTCTGTCACGCCAAATTTCTTCTACCTACAAAAACCTCCCCCCCACCCCCCCATTTACAAATGGGCTAATCTTTCCTCTGATAAAATGGCAACCAAGGTGATCAAAAAGGTCAACCAAAGAACGAGATTCCTCAACAGAATCTCCTCTCTGGTCAACAAAAGCACCTTGAGGATTCCAGCGGGAACTCTCATTCAACCCTTCTTCGATTACGCTTGCACCTCCTGGTACCCCAGCACCTCCAAAACCCTCAAATCTAGACTCCAAACATCCCAGAATAAGCTAGTCCGGTTACTTTTAGACCTCCACCCCAGATCACACCTCAATCCAACCCACTTCTCCAAAGTGGGCTGGCTCAGGGTGGATGACAGAGTAAAACAACTTGCACTGAGCCTAGTCTATAAAATCCGCTACACCTTCCTGATACAGGAGTATCTCCCCAGATTATAAACAACGCAAATGTACTTCTAATGTATATACTTGTTCGTATGCTATGTGAACTCACTATGTTCTCTGCTTGCTCTACATATCCTACTAAATAAGACCTACACTGTTTCAATGTCCACATTTCTCTGTTGATGCAATTGTTGATGACTGAAGTACTCATATCAACAAAAGCTCCTCATTCCACCCCCCGGATTGTAAATAATTCAATGTACATGCCATGATGATTAACTTGTGTGATGACTGTATTATGCTGATAGTATATATTTGTACCATGAATTGATTAACGTGGACCCCGACTTAAACAAGTTGAAAAACTTATTCGGGTGTTACCATTTAGTGGTCATTTGTACAGAATATGTACTGAACTGTGCAATCTACTAATAAAAGTATCAATCAATCAATCAATACTTCCAAGGTCATGATTAATACAGACGTTTTGTTAACGCTATATTATAAAAAAAAATTAAAAACAATTTACAAACACAAGCTATAGGATGACATAAGAGGAAACGTGACCCCAGAAGTAAATGCGTCATCCCCTAGCTTGTGTTTGTAAATTGCTTTTTAATTTTTTTTATAATATAGTGTTAACAAAACGTCTGTATTTTTATAATATAGCGTTATATTTTTATAATATAGCGTTATGTTTTTATAATATAGCGTTGACAAAACGTCTATTAATCATGACCCCGGAAGTAAATGGGGGGGGGGGGGGGGGGGGGTTTGTAGGGGGGAAGAAATTTGGCGTGACAGCTCCTCACATCCTCACATTGTTTATAATGGGAGCCTCCAACAAAAACAGCTATTCGGACCGAGAAAACGACAATTTCCCCATTAATTTGAGCGAGGATGAAATATTTGTGGCTGAAGATATTGATCGCAAAGGACTAGAAAAAAATTTTAAAAAAAAAAGGCGATTGCATTGTGAGCGATTGGGATGTTTTTAGACACATTTACTAGGATAATTCTGGGAAATCCCTTATAATAATAATAGATTAGATTTATATCGCGCTTTTCTATTGTTAGATACTCAAAGCGCTCACATTGAAGTGGGAACCCATCATTCATTCACGGCGTGGCGCAGTGGGAGAGTGGCCGAGCGCAACCCAAGGGTCCCTGATTCAATCCCCACCTAGTACCAACCTCGTCACGTCCGTTGTGTCCTGAGCAAGAGACTTCACCCTTGCTCCTGATGGGTGCTGGTTAGCGCCTTGCATGGCAGCTCCCTCCCTCAGTGTGTGAATGGGTAAATGTGGAAGTAGTGTCAAAGCGCTTTGAGTACCTTGAAGGTCGAAAAGCGATATACAAGTACAACCTATTTATTTATTTTACACCTGGTGGTGGTAAGCTACATCTGTAGCCACAGCTGCCCTGGGGTAGACTGACGGAAGCGTGGCTGCCAGTTTGCGCCTGCGGCCTCTCCAACCACCACCTATCATTCATTCATCATTCATTCACCAGTGTGAGCGGCACCGGGGGCAAGGGTGAAGTGTCCTGCCCAAGGACACAACGGCAGCGCTTTTTTGGATGTCAACAGGTGGGAAGCGAACCTGCAACTTTCAGGTTTCTGGCACGGCCGCTCTACCCACTACGCCATGCCTCCCCCAATCTTTCTATTGTGTTGCTAGTGTTTTAGTGAGTGTAAAGTTATGTTTGTTTGTTTGTGTTCTCCCCTAACTTGAAAAGGGTTTTGATATTTTGACCAGGGGTTTCACTGGGACTTCACTCCTTGTTTCAATCCAATGATGAGACAAATCTTTGTTTCTCCTTTTGTTTTGGACTTGATTGTCTCTTTTTTTTTCCATTAACACTGTAAGGTGAAAAACCTTTGGAAAAGACCAATATAAACAAATTACAATAAACCATTTTTAAAGTAAAAATGTTTCCAAAAGTACATGTAGTGACCCTTAAAGGGGAACATTATCACAATTTCAAAAGGGTTAAAAACAATAAAAATCAGTTCCCAGTGGCTCGTTGTATTTTTTGAAGTTTTTTTCAAAAATTTACCGGTCTCGGAATATCCCTAAATAAAGCTTTAAAGTGCCTTATTTTCGGCTCTCTGCGAAGACACTGGCCATTTCCCTGTGATGTCGCACAGTGCTGCCAATGTAAACAAACAATGGGAATACCACAGCAAGATATAGTGACATTAGCTCGGATTCAAACTCGGATTTCAGCGACTTAAGCGATTCAACAGATTACGCATGTATTGAAACAGATGGTTGGAGTATGAAAATATTGAAGAAGAAACTGAAGCTATTGAGCGAATAGCTATTGACGTTACTCATAGCCATAGCATGGCCGAATAGCTGCGTTAGCATCGCCGGAAAAATGTGCGGACCAAACGATCAGGACTTTCGCATCTTTTGACACTGGAGCAACTTAAATCCGTCGATTGGTAAAAAAAATTTTCGCATTAAATGTGGGTGGGAGGAAACGTAATATAGTTGCAAATGCATCTACAGGTTATCCATACATCTCTGTGCCATGTCTGCTTTTGCACCGCCGGTAAATAGCATGTTAGCATCGATTAGCGTAGCATGTTAGCATCGATTAGCTGGCAGTCAGCATCAACAAAACTCACCTTTGTGATTTCGTTGACTATCGTTGCAAATGCATCTGCAGGTTATCCATACATCTCTGTGCCATGTCTGCCTTAGCATCGCCGGTAAAATGTGGAGAAACTCCAGCACATTCAATGGGGGTCTGGCGGCATACACTTTGGCATCTTCGGGCCAGTGGTGCAACTTAAATCCCTCCCTGTTAGTGTTGTTACACCCTCCAACAACACACCGTCGAGGCATGATGTCTCCAAGGTTCCAAAAAATAGTCAAAAAAACGGAAAATAACAGAGTTGAGACCCGGTGTTTGTAATGTGTTGAAAATGAAAAGGGTGGGTGTGTTACCTCGGCGACGTCACATTCTGACGTCATCGCTTCCAGCGCGATAAACAGAAAGGCGTTTAATTCCCCAAAATTCACCCATTTAGAGTTCGGAAATTGGTTAAAAAAATACATGGTCTTTTTTCTGCACCATCAAGGTATATATTGACGCTTACATAGGTCTGGTGATAATGTTCCCCTTTAAAGGGGAACATTATCACAATTTCAAAAGGGTTAAAAACAATAAAAATCAGGTCCCAGCGGCTTGTTTTATTTTTCAAAGTTTTTTTCAAAATTTTACACCTCCCGGAACATCCCTAAAAAAAAGCTTTAAAGTTCTTGATTTTCGCTATTTGCAATGCGACTGTCCATTTCCCTGTGACTGGCGGTTACCACAGAAGGTTATAGCGACATTAGCTCGGATTCAGACTTGGATTTCAGCGGTTTAATCGATTCAACAGATTAAACGTGTATTGAAACAGATGGTCGGAGTATGGAGGCAAATAGCGAAAACGAAATTGAAGAAGAAATTGAAGCTATTGAGCAAATAGCTATTGACGCTATTCGGCCATAGCAGGGGTGTACCTAATGAAGTGGCCCATAGCATGTCTGCCTTATTAGCATCGCCGGTAAAATGTGCGGACCAAACGATCAGGACTTTCGCATCTTGTGACACTGGAGCAACTTAAATCCGCCGATTGGTAAGTGTTTGTTTCGCATTAAATGTGGGTATCTAGTTTCAAATGTACATACAGCTAGCGTAAATAGCATGTTAGCATCGATTAGCATAGCATGTTAGCATCGATTAGCTGGCAGTTATGCCGTGACCAAATATGTCTGATTAGCACATAAGTCAACAACATCAACAAAACTCACCTTTGTGATTTCGTTGACTTAATTGTTGCAAATGCATCTGCAGGTTATCCATACATCTCTGTGCCATGTCTGTCTTTACCATGAATTGATTAACGTGGACCTCAACTTAAACAAGTTGAAAAACGTATTCTTTAAAAGTCGAAAAACTTACCATTTAGTGGTCAATTGTACGGAATATGTACTGAACTGTACAATCTACTAATAAAAGTATCAATCAATCAATCAAAGAATCGCCGGTAAAATGTGCAGACACTCTGTCAAATTCAATGGGGGTCTGGCGGCAGATTTCTTGCCAGTGGTGCAACTTGAATCCCTCCCTGTTAGTGTTGTTGCACCCTCCGACAACACACCGACGAGGCATGATGTCTCCAAGGTTCCAAAAAATAGTCGAAAAAACGGAAAATAACAGAGCTGAGACCCGGTGTTTGTAATGTGGAAATGAAAATGGCGGGTGTGTTACCTCGGTGACATCCCGTTCTGCCGTCATCGCTAAAAGACCGATAAACAGAAAGGCGTTTAATTTCCCAAAATTCACCCATTTAGAGTTCGGGAATCGGTTAAAAAAATACATGGTCTTTTTTCTGCAACATCAAGGTATATATTGACGCTGGCATAGGTTTGGTGGTAATGTTCCCCTTTAACAGCTGGGATTTGACATTTAAACATTTAACAACCAATCACTTGGCAATTAAAATAAATTCACCATATCAAATCCAAACATCAAAATAATATGAAGTCATCTCACCGTCAGCCACCCTGGTCTCTGTAAACAGTTGTCACTTCTGTATTTGGTAATTTGTCCTCGAGCAGTGTTTGTTGGCCTGAAGTTTGAGCTGGAGCTGCAGACTTAAAAGGAGTGGATTTGATTGCTTCAGGTGAGAGCCTTCCTGATTACTGATTGCCTTCAGCTGTTGGGAAATTGTTTCTGTAGTTCCAGTTGTGTCCTCTTGAGGAAACGGGAGCCAAACTCACATTTGGACATGAGGCCTTCTGTGTGGGTAAAGGCGTTGGCCTTGTGTAGAGTTTGCCAAAACAGTGAGATTATATAGTACCTGATAGTCGAAGGGGTGTGTCCACGGGTGTCTTGACGCCAGTCTCTGAGGGAATTAGTCAAGGCAGGAGCAGCAAAACAGAAGTTCCGCTGATCTCCGGTAAGAGTCGACTTTTTACCACAATTTTCTCACCGAAACCTGCCGGTTGACAAGTGGTTGGGATCCATGTTCGCTTGACCGCTCTGATCCATAGTAAAGCTTCACCTCCGCGGAATTTTAAACAAGGAATCACCGTGTGTTTGTGTGGCTAAAGGCTAAAAGTTTCCCACCTCCATCTTTCTACTTTGACTTCTCCATTATTAATTGAAGAAATTGCAAAAGATTCAACAACACAGATGTCCAGAATACTTTGTAATTATGCGATTAAAGCAGACGACTTTTAGCCGTTAAGGGTGCTGCGCTAATATGTCCCCTCCAACTCGAGACGTCATCCTTCCGCGACGTTTTCAACAAGAAACTCTGCGGGAAATTGAAAATTGTAATTTAGTAAACAAAACCGGCCGTATTGGCATGTGTTGCAACGTTAATATTTCATCATTGATGTATAAACTATCAGACTGAGTGGTGGGTAGTAGTGGGTTTCAGTAGGCCTTTAACTTTCCATCAACTTTCAATAACCTACTGTATCGGCCTCCTGATGGAAATCGGGGGTTTGCTAACCTAAAACAGCTTTTTTTCCACCCTTTTTTTCTTTTGAAGATCAGCCCAAGTGCCCGCTCTTGATCTGAGCAGCTGAAAAGCTGTTTTGTCAACGAGAAGCCACGGTAGCCTCTCGCACCAAATCAAACATCAATTGAGGGGAAGAAGAAATAAAGAAGTATTTTAATTCATTTGCAACAGCTGACGTGAGCCAAGAATGGACTGACCTACTTGACAAGAGAGTTTAAAGATGCTAATCCAACCGGAGTAGCTCTTGACACCCAAAGGTTAGTGTCAGCGTTGTTGTTTTCGTCAATGGCTCGCAGGAAATTTAACATGAAAGGTTAATCGACGACTAATCACTTTTACTGTGCGGGAAAATCTGCCCAGAGACAGAGAGGTTTTGTAAAAAAAATAAAATAAATAAATAAAAAGGGAGTAGGAAGCAGTAGGGGGGCTTTGTTTTTGTGATCTACCGCAGTCAGCGACTCAACTTATTAAAAAAAAAGAAGCATTTCCTAGAAATTAGTGTGTAGTCGAAAGACTTTTACTGGAAAACACTAGACTGCTTAATGACTCACTTCACTTTGGCTAAAGTGGGTCTGATTTGACATCTTTTTTAGGCCACAGGGCTGCTTTTGATTTCTGCATTAGGCTTCGAGTTTGCTAAATTATTTTGTTTCACAATTACTAACTACTCAGTGGCATAGTGGTTAGAGTGTCCGCCCTGAGATCGGTAGGCCGTGAGTCCAAACCGAGTCATATCAAAGACTATAAAAATGGGAGCCATTACCTCCCTGCTTGGCACTCAGCATTAAGGGTTGGATTTGGGGGTTAAATCACCAAAAATGATTCCCGGGCGCGGCACCGCTGCTGCCCACTGCTCCCCTCACCTCCCAGGGGGTGGAACAAGGGGATGGGTCAAATGCAGAGAATAATTTCGCCACATCTAGTGTGTGTGTGACAATCATTGGTACTTTAACTTAACTTTAAATTGCTCTGGTGTGCCAACAAAGGGAGCTGATTCGGCACGTATCCTTCAAGTCTGATTGCCATTAGGGATATCAGTTTTTGTCATTCCCAGCTCAAACAGCATCATCAAGATAATTACAGAAGACTTGTGTAATCTATTGAATCAGACCCGGGCAAATTAAGGCATCTGCAGCCCGTTGAGCTTTTCAATCTGGCTAGCCGAACATTCCCAAATAATGTTTTTAGATCTTTAAGATGGAAATTGTAGCTGCCATTATGATGTGCAGAGATGTTTTCTAATGACCGTAAGTCCTGAACTATACTAAGTATTTCAATGGTTGGAATCTGCGCAAATGGATGATATACCAGTTACTACGGTACTCTAATTAGTTACTATGGTAATGTGTGTCACAGCAGCTCGGACGAGGCACCAAGCAGTGTGGGCGGGAAGCGTTTTCACAGACGCGGAAGGAGATTTTCACATAGAAAGAATAGAATAGAAAAGTACTTTATTGATCCCTGGGGGAAATTCAGCAAATATCAGATAAATCAGCTTGTAGGTGGGCTTATTTTGTACCCTTCGCGTTCATATTTCACTGCTTGTTGCATTTTTGTTACGTTTCACTTGATTGTAAAATATGTCGATGGAAGGAAGGTGTGACATTCATGTTTTCTCAATATTCAGTGCTTTATCGTTCACAGAAAATTAAAAATTCCATAACGTTTTATTAAGGTGGTCTGTCATAAAGTTTTTAGCATTCAGTCAGACATTATTGTGAGGGTTTGTATTAGTGTTCCTACACATACAGTGGGACAAAAGAGTATTTAGTCAGCCACTGATTGTGGAAGTTCTCCACCTTAAAATGATGACAGAGGTCTGTAATTTTCATCATAGGTACACTTCAACTGTAAGAGACAGAATATGAAAAAAAAATCCAGGAATTTACATTGCAGGAATTTTAAAGAATTTATTTGTAAATGATGGTGGAAAATAAGTATTTGGTCAACCATTCAAAGCTCTCACTGATGGAAGGAGGTGTTGGCTCAAAATCTCATGATACATGGCCCCATTCATTCTTTCCTTAACACGAATCAATCGTCCTGTCCCCTTAGCAGAAAAACAGCCCCAAAGCATGATGTTTCCACCCCCATGCTTCACAGTAGGTGTGGTGTTCTTGGGATGCAACTCAGTATTCTTCTTCCTCCAAACACGACGAGTTGAGTTTATACCAAAATGGATACATGGATGATACAGCAGAGGATTGGGAGAATGTCATGTGGTCAGATGAAACCAAAATATAACTTTTTGGTATAAACTCAACTGTGAACCCACACCAAACAAGAATGACTAACATATTTTGGAAGTACATCCGCACCGTAACACAACATAAACACAACAGAAAAGATACCCGGAACCACTTGCAACACTGACTCTTCCAGGATGCTACAATATACACCCCCGCTACCCCAACCACCCCCGCTACCCCTACCAAAAATGACGCTGATCGACAAAATGTGTGGGAAACTTGCAAAGTTGCAAGGCTGCGCATAATTTGCGGGTATTAGTTGAATATGCATGAATTGGCGCAATCGCGACATCGCAAATTCTTGGAGAGACTGCCTCAGCAATGTGTTAAAGCAATAATAAATGCAGACATAAATGCACTCTGAGTTATCATTTTGGATGTGTTGTGTACATATTGGTGTACATCAACTCCTTTTCATTAGAAATGTTATTGCAGAATTGTTGAAAATGTGCAATTCACACAATATTGTTGCCAAATTTTGAGCATTTGAACTACGTGCATTCAAGAAAATGTTTCAGTGTGACGTCCGGACAGTAAAATTGCATTTGTCAAAATATCAGGTTATTCTTTTTTTTAAGGTAATTCTAATTATGCAACACACATATGGCAATTTTGCAAAACAGAAATGACGAGAAGTGTTTGATTTGTATTGAAGGTATACTATAGGGCAGTGGTTTTCAACCTTTTTTCCAGTGATGTACCCCCTGTGAACATTTTTTTAATTCAAGTACCCCCTAATCAGAGCAAAGCATTTTTGGTTGAAAAAAGGAGATAAAGAAGTAAAATACAGCACTATGTCATCAGTTTCTGATTTATTAAATTGTATAACAGTGCAAAATATTGGTCATTTTTAGTGGTCTTTGTTGAACTATTTGACAAAAACATATATTAAAATAACTAAAAACTTGTTGAAAAATAAACAAGTGATTCAATTATGAATAAAGATTTCTACACATAAAGATAATCATCAACTTAAAGTGCCCTCTTTGGGGATTGTAATAGAGATCCATCTGGATTCATGAACTTAATTCTAAACATTTTTTCACAAAAAAAGAAATCTTTAACATCAATATTTATGGAACATGTCCACAAAAAAATTGGCTGTCAACACTGAATATTGCATTGTTGCATTTCTTTTCACAGTTTATGAACTCATATTTTGTTGAAGTATTATTTAATAAATATATAAAGGATTTTTGAATTGTTGCTATTTTTACAATATTTAAAAAAAAAAAATCTCACGTACCCCTTGGAATACCTTCAAGTACACCCATATAGGGCTTAGATTTCTGCAAAATATTACAACATCAGCTAAAATGTATTCATAGATATATTTATATAGAGTGACATAGTTTTTTAGATACAGTGGAAGCTCAAGGTCTGAACACAATGCATTCTGGGATGTGGTTCATTACCGATTTATAAGCACATTTTATAATAGAAAATTATGGAAATGTAATTAATCTTTTAAATCGTGTTTTGGGGGGGGTTTCTTACACTTGCAGTTTTTCCCTGTCATGGGTCACCACAGTAAGCAAATTGCAATCATTATTTTCACATTATCTAAAAGTATTACAACATTACAAAGACAGTTGGACTCGGCAGTTTTTCCATAAATTTGGGTTGAATTATACATATATCAAGGCATCTGTTTATTTCTGTGAAAAATAAATGAATTATTCCCCTTGAAACTATTTGAGGTGTGTGGGACATGAGCCAAGGAAGAGGAGACTCTGACATTTTGGTGCAGATCCAGATAACCGTACCACTGTTGGAATTTCCTTTCATTTGTTCACAGTGGTCTGCACTCTCCATTTAAAGTGCATGAGTACAATGAGATTTGGGAGACTTATGTAGCAAAGATTGGAATAATTTCCGCAAAGTCTGCCAAATAATATCCGCGTTTCCTTACCATACAGGTGATGTCATTTAAAGTTCTTATAGAGGGGCTTTTCTGTGAAGATAAAGTTTTAATGTCTAGTTAGGGGCCCTCTTATCCTCCTAAAAAGCTTCCTAATGACATCTGAAATGTAGTCCATCTCCATCAATTAAGCCCAAACCAGCAGCATTGGACGCTAAGCTTATAGCTAACTGGTTGGGCAGCAGACAGATGCAAAAAAATAAAAATAAAATAGAAAAAAATCAATCGCAACCACTCAGGTCCATGTGCTTCCTGGGGCCGGGTTTCAAATCAAGGGCTTAATGTAATTCTCGGGCACAACAGGATTTGTGTTAGTTCCAGAAGGGTCAGTGAGGTTAAGAGCTGTTAAGTAGTAGTGTTTAAATCCTTCCTAAGCGCAACCATCACAATGCCGGAGACTCCACACTCCTCTGGACTCATTTCACCTCAGGGTGTGGTTTGAATAACCCAGAAGACTAAATGCAGATTAAAAGAAAACCACAATTTCCTCGAGGATTTTGTTTTGGAGAATTAGACTATTTGGAAAATTTGAAGGCTGAAGAACAAGGTTGTAATTAGGGTTTGGACATTAGATGACGTGGATAACAAGTAAACCGCATCAAATGCAAACCTAACTAAATGATCATAATAGTAAGTAAGTAAGTAAGTAAGTACATTTTATTTAATTTTCACGCTGTACGAAACATAGGTGAAGTATAACAACAATACATTTAAAACAACAGGGGCAACATCATAAAAAGGATACAAAGTTGATTAAAATTAATAGTTCAAAGGTTCATTAACTAAAAAGTTTTCAAATGTTACTTAAATGTTTCAACACAGTCAAGATTACGGAGGGACCGGTGCAAATTGTTCCAGAGTCTGGGAGCTTTAGCCTGAAATGTCAGGTCCCCACGGGTCTTAAAACAAGTTTTTGGGATCTTTAGAATACCCTGGACTGAAGACCGGAGGCTGCGCCCTGAAGAGTAGGGGCACATCAAGTCAGTGATGTACTGAAGGGCCCCACCATGCAATGCAAGGAATGTCAGGACTAAAATCTTAAGCTCAATGTTGGATTTAATGGGAAGCCAATGAAGACCGGATGGGCTGTTCTGGGTGCACCGGTCAAAAATCTGGCAGCCACATTTTGTACAGTCTGAGGTCTCTTTAGTGTTGACTTGTTGAAAAGAGTGGGCAAAAAAATTGCGATGGACAATAACTGACTAAATGAACGCGTGAATGATAATTTCAAGATCCAAATTTCATCAATCAATCAATCAATGTTTATTTATATAGCCCTAAATCACAAATGTCTCAAAGGACTGTACAAACCACTACGACTACGACATCCTCGGAAGAACCCACATAAGGGCAAGGAGAATTCACACCGAGTGGGACGCCAGTGACAATGATGACTATGAGAACCTTGGAGAGGACCTAAAATGTGGGCAACCCCCCCCCCGCCCCCCCCCCCACCTCTAGGGGACCGAAAGCAATGGATGTCGAGCAGGTCTAACATGATACTGTGATAGTTCAATCCATAGTGGCTCCAACACAGCCACGAGAGTTCAGTTCAAAGCGGATCCAAGACAGCAGTGAGAGTCCCGTCCACAGGAAACCATCCCAAGCGGAGTCGGATCAGCAGCGTAGAGATGTCCCCAACCGATACACAGGCGAGCGGTCCATCCTGGGTCCCGACGAGCGGTCCATCCTGGGTCCCGACTCTGGACAGCCAGTACTTCATCCATTGTCATCGGACCGGACGCCCTCGACAATTTGACAACAAATTTCTCACTTTTGAAATATTTCTGAGATGATAAAAACAGTTTTTGGTCAGTTGACGGCAGTGGCCCTCCAAAGACATTGACTGATCAACCACAACCCCAAGGTTTCTGACGCTGCTTTTAACAGATGCGCCCAGAGCACCAAGGGAGTTCTTGATCAGGGAAATCATTTTATCGACAGTAATTATCCGTTGTGTTGGAATTTATTTGGAGGAAATTTGAGCACAACCAGTTTTTAATACAGGATGCTGGATTATGATATGTTAACAATGGATAATAAGATGTGTCACTACTGAACATATATACCTAACCACCTAACAATGCTTAGTTGCAGGAAAATTACTTAACCGAATGAAAACATCCATTTTCTACCGCGTATTCCCTTTTGGGGTCGCGGGGGGCGCTGGCGCCTATCACAGCTACAATCGGGCGGATGGCGGGGTACACCCTGGACAAGTCGCCACCTCATCACAGGGCCAACATAGATAGACAGACAACATTCACACTCACATTCACACACTAGGGCCAATTTAGTGTTGCCAATCAACCTATCCCCAGGTGCATGTCTTTGGAAGTGGGAGGAAGCCGGAATACCCGGAGGGAACCCACGCATTCACGGGGAGAACATGCAAACTCCACACAGAAAGATCCCGAGCCTGGATTTGGACTGCAGGACCTTCGTATTGTGAGGCAGACGCACTAACCCCTCTGCCACCGTGAATGAAAACACCTTTTTTTTAAAACGGCAATAATACTGTTTTCCCACTTATTTACTAATCAGAATGTTACAACGTTGTTTACATGACTAAAGGCAAGACTGTGTCCTAAAGTTGTGTTCTTTTCAAAAATTGTCGCGAACGTGTGACATAATTAACTGTCACAATCGCGTCAGGGGAAAAAATAAAACAAATTGTTGAGCTTCGTGTCATTCCTAGCAGAGAAACGAAGTGATGAATAGTCCGGATCACAACCGTGTGACGATCAAACATGACTTTTAACACCATCACATGGTACTTGTTGGTGTTTACAGCAGTTTAAATCAAAGCCTGGTTGATTCTGTTGCACATGTTGCTTTTAGTAGGCTGTTAGCGTCAGCTGCTAAACTAAGATATCTACGGGGTTCCGAACAACGTACCGTATTTGGGGGAAAAAGCATTGCCCTTAATCCTAAATCAATATCTGAGAATACTTTAAATATTTCCCACATTAATGCACAGTGTATTTCATATTTGAAATATATTTGGTTTAAAACTAATATCTCCAGATCAGTGGTTCTCAACCTTTTTTCAGTGATGTCTAGCGGGTCTACCTGGTTGATCCTGCCAGTAGCATATGCTTGTCTCAAAGATTAAGCCATGCAAGTGCAAGTGCAAACGAGTTGACAATTTTTTTCTTCAAGTACCCCCCAATAAGACCAAAGCATTTTTGGTTGGAAAAAAAAGAGATAAAGTAGTAAAATACAGCACTATGTCATCAGTTTCTGATTCATTAACTTGTATAACAGTGCAAAATATTGCTCATTTGTAGTGGTCTTTCTTGAACTATTTGGAAAAAAAGATATAAAAATAACAAAAAACTTGTTGAAAAATAAACAAGTGATTCAGTTATAAATAAAGATTTCTACACATAGAAGTAATCATCAACTCAAAGTGCCCTCTTTGGGGATTGTAATAGAGATCTATCTGGATTCAGGACCTTAATTCTAAACATTTCTTCACAAAATAAATCTTTAACATCAATATTTATGGAACATGTCCACAAAAAAATCCAGCTGTCAACACTGATGCATTTCTTTTCCGTTTATTTTGCTAAAGTATTATTCAATAAATATATTTATAAAGGATTTTTGAATTGTTGTTATTTTTAGAGTATTTTTAAAAATCTCACGTGCCCCTTGGCATATCTTCAAGTACCCCCAGGGGTACGCTTACCCCCATTTGAGAACCACTGCTCCAGAAGACACCACACAATGACAAGTCCGGTTGACTGACCTCTAAAAGGACGACGATCTCTTTCAGAGGTCTTGCACACACCCAAAGTTGGTTTGTCCGTGATCTTTTACCGACTTGGTATTAGGAAATGTTTGGCCTGTAGATAAAGTGAGTACGTTGACTACTGAAAAACAGGACACATTCGGCAGCTTGCTCCAATCTTGTCTATTGGATGTGCTCGTAAGGATCAATTTCACCAACTTTACTTATTTTTTAAGGTGGGGAGCGCTTGGAACAGGGTCCAGTTTGTCCCGATATTTTATTCTTTCGTACGATCCATTTTAATCCAGTTTATTGCTCTCTCTCTCTCTCTCACAATATCGCTGGTTAAGTACATCCATTTACACAAAAACTTTCTCCAGCAAAAATGGCAACCCATCCTCCACAAGGGGGGGTTTGATGTTTGCGGGGGCTCCCAAAACCCCCTCAAGGCGGGGCTGACCACACACTGTAGGAGAATATACTAACTGCTAACGACAAGCAAGAGCCCTTGAATAAACAAGGGTAGGAAGAGCAAAACAAATATCGACAGTAAAGATAACAAATAAATGATCAGTAGGCCTATATGGTCTGTACCAGTGGTTCTCAAATTGGGGTACGTGTACCCCTGGGGGTACTTGAAGGTATGCCAAGGGGTATGTGAGATTTTCTAAAAATAGCAACAATTCCAAAATCCTTTATTAATATATTTATTGAATAATTCTTCAACAAAATATGAATGTAAGTTCATAAACTGTGAAAAGAAATGCAACAATGCAATATTCAGTGTTGACAGCTAGATTTATTTGTGGACATGTTCCATAAATATTGATATTAAAGATTTCTTTTTTTGTGAGGAAATGTTTAGAATTAAGTTCATGAATCCAGATGGATCTCTATTACAATCCCCAAAGAGGGCACTTTAAGTTGATGATTAATTCTATGTGTGGAAATCTTTATTTATAATTGAATCTCTTGTTTATTTTTCAACAAGTTTTTTGTTATTTTTATATCTTTTTTTTCCCCAAATAATTCAAGACAGACCACTACAAATGAGCAATATTTTGCACTGTTATACAATTTAACAAATCAGAAACTGATGACATAGTGCTGTATTTTACTTCTTTATCTCTTTTTTTCAACCAAAAATGCTTTGCTCTGATTAGGGGGTACTTGAATTAAAACAATGTTCACAGGGGGTAAATCACTGAAAAAAGGTTGAGAACCACTGGTCTATACTACAGTGATTGGATCAATATTTTCTTTTTATCACAGGACGGCTTTAAGAGCAAAAATCGGAATAGTCTGGTGCCGCTTGCTGCTACGAAAAAGCTAAGTACTATCTTTCGATCTCTGTGCTTTTAATTCTTTTACCGCTTTCTTTCTTCCTTCTCAAACATATTAAGCAGTCTTATCAAACTTACAAAACACCCACTCTCTGTCTGACCGCCTCTCTCTCAGCTAGCTGCTAAGCTAATGAAGCTAAGCTAGTCGCGGTCCAAAGCAACTATGCCCCGAGTGCGTCTGAGAACCATTTTGAAGGGACAAACGGTCAAACTTGTGCAATTATATAAACATTTTGGGACTATTATAGACAATACTTTGAATTTTCAAGGATATCTATGATGCTGTATGCCAGGGGTCGGGAACCTTTTTGGCTGAGAGAGCCAAGAAGCCAAATATTTTAAAATGTATTTCCGTAATAGCCTTAGGATATTTTTTTTAACACTGAACACAACTAAACGCGTCTATTTTTAAGTAAGACCAACATTTCTAGAGTATAATAGGTCGCTTATTCTTTGTAATAACATTGTTATTCGGAAGCTAACTGTGGAGGGGGCGTAGCCTGCGGGCCTGCAGCGAAGCGGGGTGTGCCAGGACCGGCCTCGAAATCATCGACAGGTGTGTAGACGGCCCGCCTGGGCCTTGTTATCTGATCACCTGTCACTCTGTTATAAGCAGCAGCCAGGAGGAGAGACGGGGTTGGGGCTTGAGCCAGAGTGCGAGCGAGAACGAAAGAGAAAAAAACAATTGCTGGAAAGCAACTGAGAGACTTATTGAAAAATAAAACAATATTGTAAAGAGCTGCCTTTAAGGGGAATAAACGATTAAGCCAAATATTTAAGTCAACTTATTGGTGAGCCTTAGCTGAGTTTGGAGTCCCTCTACACTCGGCAGGTACAGCAGATTACCAATTCAATTACAGCAGAAAACTTCCACCCTCTTTATGGTGAGTTCCAGCTCCTCCCGTCTGGTCGGAGGCTTAGGGTCCCAAGATGCAGGACATCTCGGTATAGGAAAAGCTATATTTCAGCCGCAGTTTTTCTTTTAAACAAATCATAGCTGTATTGCACATGTGTATTTATTTGTATCTACTTATGGTAGTTTTATCTTTCTGTCTTTTTCTAACTTTTACTCTGCCCATTTTTATTGTTCATGTGACTTTTTCTTTTTTCTTTTCCTGGTCCTGGTCCCGGGCAGCCTGTTGAGTACTTTGTCATGTTTGTCATGTTGTGGTCCGTTTTGTGTTAAAGGCCTACTGAAATGAGATGTTCTTATTCAAACGGCGATAGCAGGTCCATTCTATGTGTCATACTTGATCATTTCGCGATATTGCCATATTTCTGCTGAAAGGATTTAGTAGAGAACATCGACGATAAAGTTCGCAACTTTTGGTCGCTAATAAAAAAGCCTTGCCTTTACCAGAAGTAGCAGACGATGTACGCGTGACGTCACTGGTTGTAGGGCTCCTCACATCCTCACATTGTTTATAATGTGAGCCTCCAGCAGTAAGAGCTATTCGGACCGAGAAAGCGACAATTTCCCCATTAATTTGAGCGAGGATGAAAGATTCGTGGATGAGGAAATTTAGAGTGACATGCTAGAGCAGGGGTCGGGAACGTTTTTGGCTGAGGGAGCCAAAAAACCAAATATTTTAAAATGTATTTCCGTAAGAGCCATATAATATTTTTTTTAACACTGAACACAACTAAACGTGTGCATTTTTAAGGAAGACCAACATTTCTAGAGTACAATAGGTCTCTTATTCTTTGTAATAACATTGTTATTCTGAAGTTAACTGTGGAGGGGGCGTGGCCTGTGGGCCTGCAGTGAACTGAGGTGTGCCAGGACCGGCCTCTAATTCAGCAACAGGTGCGTAGACGGCCCACCTGGGCCTTGTAATCTAATCACCTGTCACTCTGTTATAAGCAGCAGCCAGGAGGAGGGACGGGGTTGGGGCTGGAGCCAGAACGCGAGCGAAACGAAAGAGAAAAATCCACTTGCTGGAAAGCAACGGAGAGAGTAATTGAAAAATAAAACAATAATGTAACCCTGAAACAGGCTCTCATGTCAGTGCTTGGTGGTCTGAAGAACCCCCAGGAGGGCAAGCCACACACTAACCAATAATAAATAAATAACTTCTTACAATTGACGCAACTTCTTGAACAGGTGCGGTAGAAACGGATGGATGGATTAAAAATGCATGAGAATGTTTTATATTTTGATCAATATTTTTAACACTGTGATTACAAGTGGAATTATTCATTATTTATCGTGTTAAGCAATGTCAGCTCAGATTTATCCGAGAGCCAGATGCAGTCATCAAAAGAGCCACATCTGGCTCCCGAGCCATAGGTTCCCTACCCCTGGACTAGAGGGGAAAAAAACAAAAGGCGATTGCATTGGGAGTGATTCAGATGTTTTTAGACACATTTACTAGGATAATTCTGGGAAATCCCTTATCTTTCTATTGTGTTGCTAGTGTTTTAGTGAGTTAAATAGTACCTGATAGTCGGAGGGGTGTGTCCACGGGTGTCTTGACACCAGTCTCTGGGAGAACTCACGAAGCTGCATCACGATAGAAGCTCCGCTGATCTCCAGTAAGAGGCGACTTATTTCCACAATTTTCTCACCGAAAACTGCCGGTCGACATGTAGTCGGAATCCATGTTCGCTTGACTGCTCTGATCCATAGTAAAGCTTCACCTTTGGGAATTTTAAACAAGGAACAAGCTTCCCACTTCCACCTTTCTACTTTTACTTTTCCATCATTAATTGAACAAATTGCAAAAGATTCAGCAACACAGATGTCCAAAATACTGTGTAATTATGCGATGAAAAGAGACGACTTTTAGCTGTGTGTGGTGCTGGGCTAAAATGTCCCCTCCAACCAATAACGTCACAAACACGTCATTATCGCGTCATCATTCTGCGACGTTTTCAACAGGAAACTCCGCGGGAAATTTAAAATTGTAATTTGGTAAACTAAAAAGGCCGTATTGGCATGTGTTGCAATGTTAATATTTCATCATTGATATATAAACTATCAGACTGCATGGTCGGTAGTAGTGGGTTTCAGTAGGCCTTTAATACCTTTGCTTGTTTTAATATACATGCATAAGCCATTCTCCTGTATTTTCCACAGCAAAACAAATCTACCTTTGGTTAGAAATAAAGTCAGTTGAACTTGCACTTGAAAACCCGACTCTGTGAAAGAAACAACTTGAGTATGGCTCCCTGCTCTACATGCACTGTTCTCATGGATAGGTGTCCGCCAGTTTAAAGACCTACTGAAATGAGATTTTCTTATTTAAACGGAAATGGCAGGTCCATTCTATGTGTCATACTTGATCATTTTGCGATATTGCCATATTTTTGCTGAAAGGATTTAGTAGAGAACATTGACGATAAAGTTCACAACTTTTGGTCGCTAATAGAAAAGCCCTGCCTCTACCGGAAGTAGCAGGCGATGTGCGCGTGATGTCACGAGTTGCAGCGCTCCACACATATTCACATTGTTTTTAATGGGAGCCACCAGCAGTAAGAGCAATTCGGACCGAGAAAGCCACAATTTCCCCATTAATTTGAGCGAGGAGGAAAGATTTGTGAATTGGGATATTGATAGTGAAGGACTAGAAAAAAAAAGTGACGGCTCCCGGCGGCAGCAGTGTGAGCGTTTCAGATGTAATTAGACACATTTACTAGGATAATTCTGGAAGATCCCTTAGATGCTTATTGTTTTAATAGCGTTTCAATTGAATTGAATTGAATTATATTTATATAGCGCTTTTCTCTAGTGACTCAAAGCGCTTTACATAGTGAAACCCAATATCTAAGTTACATTTAAACCAGTGTGGGTGGTACTGGGAGCAGGTGGGTAAAGTGTCTTGCCCAAGGACACAACGGCAGTGACTAGGATGGCGGAAGCGGGAATCGAACCTGCAACCCTCAAGTTGCTGGCACGGCCGCTCTACCAACCGAGCTATGCCGCCCCATCCCATGAGATTTTAAAAATTGTAAAGACATACCTCGAGGTCGGATGGCTGCAGTGAACACGAAGTGTCTCAGAGAGAAGCCGAGGAGCCAAGCTCACAGCTGCCTTTTAAACAGCTGCTGCAAGACGAAGAATAATCCAATGATTTCTCCGGTAAGATATATATCACAATTTCCCCATCCAAAAACATGCTGGTTGACGTAGAGAAAACATGTTCGCTTGACCGCTCCGCTTCACAACAAACAAAGAAACACCGGCTGTGTCTCGGTGCTAAAGACAGCTGCAATCCACCGCTTTCCACCAACAGCATTCTTTTTTATAGTCTCTATTATTAAATGAACAAATTGCAAAAGATTCAGCAACACAGATGTCCAAAATACTGTGTAATTATGCGGTTAAAACAGACGACTTTTGTGCAGCGCTAATATTTCCTGACAGTCCGTGATGTCACGCGTACATGTCGCGGGAAATTTAAAATTGCAATTTAGTAAACTAAAAAGGCCGTATTGGCATGTGTTGCAATGTTAATATTTCATCATTGATATATAAACTATCAGACTGCGTGGTGGGTAGTAGTGGGTTTCAGTAGGCCTATAAGAAAAGTAATTTTGTAACTTTAGATGCCGCAGACACAGCGGCGTTAGCTGTAGCGAGCTGACTAGCCCAGCTTGTAGCAGCCCTAAGCGGCCTAGAAGCCACGGTGAACCGGTTGAGATGCATAATAGATTTTGCCCTTTAGCTTTACCAGACACCACATCGTCGTCATAGAGGACTCCATCACCCAGAAAATACAGCTTAGTCAACCAACCATAATTAAGTGTACTCCCAGGGCCAGAAAACCTGACATTGAATCTAGTCTTTGTTTACCTGTATGTCATCTTTTTTGTAAGGGGCGCTGGAAGCCGGCAGACCCGTCAGCGATCCTGTTCTGTCTCCCTGTAATGTTTGTCTGATCTTGAATGGGATTGTGCTGAAAATTGTAATTTTCCTGAAGGAACTCTCCTGACGGAATAAATAAAGTACTATCTATCTAATCTAGTTTTAGGGAGCTGACTCGCAACAGGCCTAGTTAACACATATGACAGGCTAATCGCACCACTAGCTACGCGAATATAGTTGTACTCGTTGGCTCCAATGACACTAAGATAAGACATTACAAAGTGGAACATAGCTCTGACTTGTAATCTCGCTAGAAAGATGTCTTGGGATCGAGTACTGCAAGAGGAAATTATGAGAGGTATAGCAGATTAGTCTTGCTTAACAAGTGGCTGGTTACTTTTTTTTAGAGAACAGGGACTGCTTAAGTTTATTGTAATTGGCTCCTCTTTCTGGGGCAAAGTGGGCTTGCTGAGGAGGGCCAGCCTTCACCCTAACCGGGAAGGCACCATCACTCTTTCCAGAAATATAGACTACTATTTGAGTCAAGCTTGACAAACTAGCTCAGACACAAGTAGTTACAGTGTCTGTTAGCCCGGGTGAGGAGTCATTTAAGCTAAAACGAACTAGCGCCAGGCCGGAAATTTCCTTAACACAGCATTTCTCGTAGAATAATACATATCTCACATGATCATTTTTTTTGTAGGACTGTGCCAAGGGTGCACACGCATTCTACTGAAGTGGCAAATTATGACGTGTGACATCTATCGCAGCACAAAGCAAATAATCTCAAGATCTCCATCATAACAATTCCGAGATGTGATCGAAATTATTTTTAAGGCGCACTACACAAAATAACGTTAATATCAGTACCACTGATACCATTAACAAAAATTCCTCAAAATAGCCCATACATATAGTATCGGCTTTTTAATTATCGGACCATAGTCTCCCAAAACTGTATTAGTTAATGATAATAATACACATACAAAAAGTTCTATTTTGGTTTCATCTGACCACATGACATCCTCCCAATCCTCTGCTGTATCATCCATGTATCCATTTTTGTTGCGATCTGCTGCTCAGATCTTCACATATTTGTTTTTTCATTCTCAGTCTGACCCGTTTATTTCCTGTTTTTGTCCATCACTATGGTTACACATCAGTTCACCTGCTGCTCACGCCCCGCACACCTGCTACAGATAATCACCGTCACTTCATAAGCCGTCCTCTTTTGTTTGTTCAGCCTGGGTTCATGATTTGCTTACGCCTGCACTCTATATCGTATGTATATTCTCGCTAAGCTTTTCACGCTAGCCATTCATTGTTCATTCCAGTTATCATGCTGAAGTTTTTGTTTTACTGTTTTATGTGCCTACGTGCCAGTTTATTTCTCATTGTTGTATATCCTAGCTTTTATGCTAGCGTCCTTTGTTTGTTTTATTCTACTAGCTCTAGCATTTTTGTTATATAGCTCTTTTTGTTATTTAAATAAATTTTGTATATCTTACCTTTGCTGTGTTCACTTGACGCATCCTCGAGGGAATCGAACCCGGCATCACAATGCCGGACAGACGTAACAATTTTGGTATAAACTCAACTCGTCGTGTTTGGAGGAAGAAGAATACTGAGTTGCATCCCAAGAACACCATACCTACTGTGAAGCATGGGGGTGGAAACATCATGCTTTGGGGCTGTTTTTCTGCTAAGGGGACAGGACAATTGATCCCTGTTAAGGAAAGAATAAATGGGGCCATGTATCGTGAGATTTTGAGCCAAAACCTCCTTCCATCAGTGAGAGCTTTGAATGGTTGACCAAATACTTATTTTCCACCATAATTTACGAATAAATTCTTTAAAATTCCTAAAATGTGAATTCCTGGATTTTTCTTTCACATTCTGTCTCTCACAGTTGAAGTGTACCTATGATGAAAATTACAGACCTCTGTCATCATTTTAAGTGGGAGAACTTGCACAATCGGTGGCTGACTAAATACTTTTTTTTACCCCACTGTACATCATTTTAAAGTTTGGCAGTCAAGTTCAAAAATAGTGTTTTTTTCTCTTGACATTACTTACAAGACGTTACTTGCTCAATAGAACCCTCAAGTGCTGGTAGTTTGCTGAGTCTGCATTTATCTAGCACTAAAATGAGGCACTGATTACTACCTTTTCCCCCCCAGTCTTGGTACCACCGTTTATAGTGTTCTTATAGAACTGAGTTTCAGTACCCATCCCTTGGTGGAAGTTGTTACAAACATTAGCAACACAAGAGAATAAGCTGCAACAATGCCGAGTCCCAAGCGAACTGTCGAGGGAAATTTGGCATATTTTTAGACTGGAAGTCCAAGTACTACTTTAGCTGTAAAAGGCATAGATGTGGAGTGTACATTATGTCCAAGAGCAAAGTTCATTATAACACACTAATCTCATGAAATATCTCTCAATGGCACATGCTACTGCAAAGCTCAACCTTTTAGTAGAGATGAAACATTATGTGCACCAGTGGTGGTTTTAGGGTCCAATAAACGTTACTTTTAATGTAACTATAGGCCACGTAAACACGAACAGTTTCAAAAACGCTTATCTGGTGTTAAAACGACACGAGTGTCGTTTTAAAAGTGTCTGTCTACACACAAACACATACACTTGCGGTCATGCACGTTTCGTCCAATCAGAAGCCTGGAAAAGTAGCCACAGCTGACTTGGCGCCGTGTGTACACCTCTGTTACTATAATGCTTATTTTGATATACTATATACAAACCCCGTTTCCATAGGAGTTGGGAAATTGTGTTAGATGTAAATATTAACGGAATACAATGATTTGCTAATCCTTTTCAACCCATATTCAGTTGAATATGCTACAAAGACAACATATTTCATGTTCAAACTCGTAAACTTTTTTTTTTTTTTTCGCAAATAATAATTATTTTAGAATTTCATGGCTGCAATATGTGCCAAAGTAGTTGGGAAAGGGCGTGTTCACCACTGTGTTACATTATCTTTTCTTTTAACAAAACTCAATAAACGTTTGGGAAATGAGGAAACACATTTTTAAAGCTTTTTAGGTGGAATTCTTTCCCAGTCTTGCTTGATGTACAGCTTAAGTTGTTCAACAGTCCGGGGTCTCTGTTGTCGTGTTTTAGGCTGCTAAATTTTCAGTGGGAGACTGCAGGCAGGCCAGTGTAGTACCCGCACTCTTTAACTATGACGCCACGCTGTTGTAACACGAGGTGTGGCATTGTCTTGCTGAAATAAGCAGGGGCATCCATGATAACGTTGCTTGGATGACAATATATGTTGCTCCAAAACCTGTATGGACCTTTCCGCATTAATGGTGCCTTCACAGATGTGTAAGTACCCATGACTTGGGCACTAATACACTCCCATACCATCACAGATGCTGGCTTTTGAACTTTGCGCCTATAACAATCTGAATGGTTATTTTCCTATTTGTTCTGGAGGAAACCACATGCTCTGTTTCCAAATATAATTTGAAATGTGGACTCGTCAGACCACAGAACACCTTTCCACTTTGCATCAGTCCATCTTAGATGAGTTCGGGCCCAGCGAAGCCAGCGGCGTTCCTTGGTGTTGTTGATAAATGGGTTTTGCTTTGCATAGCAGAGTTTTAACTTGCACTTACAGATGTAGCAACCAACTGTAGTTACTGGTAGTGGTTTTATGAAGTGTTCCTGAGCCCATGTGGTGATATCCTTTACATACTGATGTGGGTTTTTGATGCAGTACCGCCTGAGGGATCAAAGGTCCGTAATATCATCGCTTACGTGCAGTGATTTCTCAAGATTCTCTGAACTTTTTGATGATTTTAAGGACCGTAGATGGTAAAATCCCTAAATTCCTTGCAATAGCTCGTTGAGAAATGTTGTTCTAAAACTGTTCGACAATTTGCTTACAAAGTGGTGACCCTCGCCCCATCCTTGTTTGTGAATTACTTAGCATTTCATGGAAGCTACTTTTATACCCAATCATGGCACCCACCTGTTCCCAATTAGCCTGCACACCAGTCGGATGTTCCATACAAGTGTTTGGTGAGCATTCCTCATTTTTATCAGTATTTATTGCCACCTTTCCCAACTTCTTTGTCACTTGTTGCTGGCATCAAATTCTAAAATTAATGATTATCTGAGCTGCTACCTTACCGTGGTAGAGGAGTTTGCGTGTCCCAATGATCCTAGGAGCTATGTTGTCTGGGGGCTTTCATGCCCCCTGGTAGGGTCTCCCAAGACAAACAGGTCCTAGGTGAGTGATCAGACAAAGAGCAGCTCAAAGACTTCTATGGAATTACAACAAAATGAACCCAGATTTCCCTCGCCCGGACGTGGGTCACCGGGGCCCCGCTCTGGAGCCAGGCCCGGAGTTGGGGCACGATGGCGAGCGCCTGGTGGTCGGGCCTGTCCCCATGGGGCCCGGCCGGGCACAGCCCGAAGAGGCAACGTGGGTCATCCCTCCAATGGGCTCACCACTCATAGGAGGGGCCATAGAGGTCGGGTGCATTGTGAGCTGGGCGGCAGCCGAAGGCAGGGCACTTGGCGGTCCGATCCTCGGCTACAGAGGCTAGCTCTTGGGACGTGGAACGTCACCTCACTGGGGGGGAAGGAGCCTGAGCTAGTGCGCGAGGTAGAGAAGTTCCGGCTGGATATAGTCGGACTCACCTCGACGCACAGCAAGGGCTCTGGAACCAGTTCTCTCGAGAGGGACTGGACCCTCTTCCACTCTGGCGTTGCCGGCAGTGAGAGGCGACGGGCTGGGGTGGCAATTCTCGTTGCCCCCCGGATCAAAGCCTGCACGTTTGAGTTCAACCCAGTGGACGAGAGGGTAGCTTCCCTTCGCCTTCGGGTGGGGGGACGGGTCCTGACTGTTGTTTGTGCTTACGCACCAAACAGCAGTTCAGAATACCCACCCTTTTTGGGTACACTCGAGGGAGTACTGGAAAGTGCTCCTCCGGGTGATTCCCTTGTTCTACTGGGGGACTTCAACGCTCATGTTGGCAACGACAGTGAAACCTGGAGAGGCGTGATTGGGAAGAATGGTCGCCCGGATCTAAACCCGAGTGGTGTTTTGTTATTGGACTTTTGTGCTCGTCACGGATTGTCCATAACAAACACCATGTTCAAACATAAGGGTGTCCATATGTGCACTTGGCACCAGGACACCCTAGGCCGCAGTTCCATGATCGACTTTGTAGTTGTGTCATCGGATTTGCGGCCTCATGTTTTGGACACTCGGGTGAAGAGAGGGGCGGAGCTTTCTACCGATCACCACCTGGTGGTGAGTTGGCTGCGATGGTGGGGGAGGATGCCGGACAGACCTGGCAGGCTCAAGCGCATTGTGAGGGTCTGCTGGGAACGTCTGGCAGAGTCTCCTGTCAGAGAGAGTTTCAATTCACACCTCCGGGAGAACTTTGAACATGTCACGAGGGAGGTGCGGGACATTGAGTCCGAGTGGACCATGTTCCGAACCTCTATTGTCGAGGCGGCTGATTGGAGCTGTGGCCGCAAGGTTGTTGGTGCCTGTCGTGGCGGTAATCCCAGAACCCGTTGGTGGACACCAGCAGTGAGGGATGCCGTCAAGCTGAAGAAGGAGTCCTATCGGGTTCTTTTGGCTCAAAGGACTCCGGAGGCAGTGGACGGGTACCGACGGGCCAAGCGGTGTGCAGCTTTAGCGGTCGCGGAGGCAAAAACTCGGACATGGGAAGAGTTCGGGGAAGCCATGGAAAACGACTTCCGGACGGCTTCAAAGCGATTCTGGACCACCATACGGCGCCTCAGGAAGGGGAAGCAGTGCACTATCAACACCGTGTATGGTGCGGATGGTGTTCTGCTGACTTCGACTGCGGATGTTGTGGATCGGTGGAGGGAATACTTCGAAGACCTCCTCAATCCCACCAACACGTCTTTCTTTGAGGAAGCGGTGCCTGGGGAATCTGTAGTGGACTCTCCTATTTCTGGGGCTGAGGTCGCTGAGGTAGTTAAAAAGCTCCTCGGCGGAAAGGCCCCGGGGGTAGATGAGATCCGCCCGGAGTTCCTTAAGGCTCTGGATGCTGTGGGGCTGTCTTGGTTGACAAGACTCTGCAGCATCACGTGGACATCGGGGGCGGTACCTCTGGATTGGCAGACCGGAGTGGTGGTCCCTCTCTTTAAGAAGGGGGACCGGAGGGTGTGTTCCAACTATCGTGGGATCACACTCCTCAGCCTTCCCGGTAAGGTTTATTCAGGTGTACTGGAGAGGAGGCTTCGCCGGATAGTCAAACCTCGGATTCAGGAGGAACAGTGTGGTTTTCGTCCTGGTTGTGGAACTGTGGACCAGCTCTATACTCTCGGCAGGGTTCTTGAGGGTGCATGGGAGTTTGCCCAACCAGTCTACATATGCTTTGTGGACTTGGAGAAGGCATTCGACCGTGTCCCTCGGGAAGTCCTGTGGGGAGTGCTCAGAGAGTATGGGGTATCGGACTGTCTTATTGTGGCAGTCCGCTCCCTGTATGATCAGTGTCAGAGCTTGGTCCGCATTGCTGGCAGTAAGTCGGACACGTTTCCAGTGAGGGTTGGACTCCGCCAAGGCTGTCCTTTGTCACCGATTCTGTTCATAACTTTTATGGACAGAATTTCTAGGCGCAGCCAAGGCGTTGAGGGGTTCCGGTTTGGTGGCCACGGGATTAGGTCTCTGCTTTTTGCAGATGATGTAGTCCTGATGGCTTCATCTGGCCGGGATCTTCAGCTCTCACTGGATCGGTTCGCAGCCGAGTGTGAAGCAACCGGAATGAGAATCAGCACCTCCAAGTCCGAGTCCATGGTTCTCGCCCGGAAAAGGGTGGAGTGCCATCTCCGGGTTGGGGAGGAGACCCTGCCCCAAGTGGAGGAGTTCAAGTACCTAGGAGTCTTGTTCACGAGTGGGGGAAGAGTGGATGGTGAGATCGACAGGCGGATCGGTGCGGCGTCTTCAGTAATGCGGACGTTGTATCGATCCGTTGTGGTGAAGAAGGAGCTGAGCCGGAAGGCAAAGCTCTCAATTTATCGGTCGATCTACGTTCCCATCCTCACCTATGGTCATGAGCTTTGGGTCATGACCGAAAGGATAAGATCACGGGTACAAGCGGCCGAAATGAGTTTCCTCCGCCGGGTGGCGGGGCTCTCCCTTACAGATAGGGTGAGAAGCTCTGTCATCCGGGAGGAGCTCAACGTAAAGCCGCTGCTCCTCCACATCGAGAGGAGCCAGATGAGGTGGTTCGGGCATCTGGTCAGGATGCCACCCGAACGCCTCCCTAGGGAGGTGTTTAGGGCACGTCCAGCTGGTAGGAGGCCACGGGGAAGACCCAGGACACGTTGGGAAGACTATGTCTCCCGGCTGGCCTGGGAACGCCTCGGGATCCCCCGGGAAGAGCTAGACGAAGTGGCTGGAGATAGGGAAGTCTGGGCTTCCCTGCTTAGGCTGCTGCCCCCGCGACCCGACCTCGGATAAGCGGAAGATGATGGATGGATGGATGGATGCAAAAAAAAAACGATTATCAGTTTAAACATCATATATGTTGTCTTTGTAGCATAGTCAATTGAATATGGGTTGAAAATGATTTGCAAATCATTGTATTCCATTTATATTTACATCAAACACAATTTCCCAACTCATATGGAAACGGGGTTGGATTACAATTCCATGTACATTATCTTTAAAACCAGCCTGCATTTACAAAGAGCCCTAAAACATGATGAGAATGTGACTCTTGGAGTTTTAACATGTTTAATCAGCAACATGGTGATGTCTTAATTGTGCATTGAAGTGTAAAGTATTTCTAAAATCAGCATGCAGTAACAAGTATCCAAGGAAGCCTCTTGAATAGTCGAGTACCTAAAGCGTAAGGATGGGCCTCCGCCGCTGAAAAACTCTCTTGGAATTATAATGCACTCAGCCATCAATATAGTGATATATTA
Organism: Nerophis ophidion; assembly: GCF_033978795.1. Classification (NCBI taxonomy): domain Eukaryota; kingdom Metazoa; phylum Chordata; class Actinopteri; order Syngnathiformes; family Syngnathidae; genus Nerophis; species Nerophis ophidion. Next base: position 69,189,560 of record NC_084613.1, on the reverse strand, counting down.
CATGTGCAATAAAGTATACATTGTCTTTAACATCAGTACACACAAACATGAGGACGGATACGTCAGGCGTGTTATATGCACGCACAACGTTGCGCCCACGTCCATCTACACCAGACCTGGGCATAATATAGCCCGCGGCCCATTAAGATCTTCAATCCGGCCCACCGGACATTCTACATAGTTTTTTTTTAGACCTTGAACATCAAAACTGTCGCCACCATTATGATGTGCAGCGCTGTTTTTAAATGACCGTAAGTCTTGAACTATAGAAAGTATTTCAATGGTTGAAATCTTCACTTATGAGTGTTTTACGAGTTATTACGGTAATCCAGTGACGTACAGTCAGGGGAGGCAGGGCCTCACCTGCCAACATGGAAAGAAAAACAATTTAAAAAGAAAGAAAATATATTTAAATTGTTATACGTATCCAGTGATTATACTATAAAGTTATGTTCCATTTAACTTCACCAGTTTTAAATTATTTTTATTCAAAATCGCTCAATTTTCACATTTGCTGTTCAAATACTGAGAAGAGACTTGCGGTGAGTCACAGCAAGTTGAGCCTCCTCACAGATTGCGCAATGACTCGGCTAACTGCTGGCCGCTGTGCAGTGAGACCGTATTGCTGTATGAGTTATTTTATACATTTCTATAGTTTAGTTAGCTGAGGTATATAATGTACAGTGTATTTTGTCAACAACTGTATGTGTGTAACATATTTCTTGTGCTGGGCAATCATAAAACGGCTGCGAAGACGCACTGTGTGAGGCTCGCCTCCTGGTGGTACTGTAGAGGGTGCTAGTGATCCCAGAGATCATGCGACTACTCGGCTAGGCACGGGGACATCTGAAGCCGGTATGTTTTAAAATTGTCGTTTGTGTCAGGCTTGGACTTGGTCTTGGTTTGTTTTTTCGAGGTGCAGAGCGAATGAAGTGGAAACGGCGTGAAGGTAAAGACATCTTTATTTTAACACTAATAAACTAAAAACGGGAACAAACAAAAAGCGCTCACAATGGAGGTACAAAACTTGGGCTTTGAAACAAAAGACTAGCACAAAGGCTATAAATTATAAACATGAAACAAAAACACTTGCGCCGTGGCATGAATAACAAAAACTTACGTGGACAAAATGGACAGCATTGCAAGGCATGAAGCAGATAATCGAGGGCTTGAATGAGGTGATGTTTCCAGACTGACTAACTGGTAACTGTGGCTTAAATAATGAACATGATAAGTGAAAACAGGTGTGAGACAAGACAGGTGAACTGATTGGTTGTCATGGTAACAAAACAGGGAGTGAAAAAAAAAGGAACTTAGAGTCCAAAGGGTCAAAAGCACCTGGTATTCCTAGGCAGTCTCCCATCCAAGTACTAACCAGGCCAGGCTGCTTAGCTTTGAGAACAGATAAGATTGGGGATGCTCAGGGTAATATGGCCATACAAAACTCATGATCAGACATAACAGAAAACTAAATTAGTTGGCATGGTAAGACAAACAAGGAAATGCAAAACAAAACTAAATGTCCAAAAAAATAAACATAGCATGACCAAAACAAAACATGAACCATAGGCATGACAGTTTACCTGCATATCGTAAAAACAACTGTCCAACATTTTACAACTAATTGTAAACTTATAGGTGCCGACCATCAGGGCCGAGACGCGACGAAAGAGTGTGTCGATGTTGACATATTAAGCCGAGTTGGTAAGTGCATTTGTTTGGTAATAGTAGCTACTAGCCGTACCCATGTATTTTCTATGGACGGTTAGCATCAGGTTTTAATCCCGTTTCCGCCAATGTTTCTGATCCGATTGAATTTATATTTATGTTGAGTCTTTATTTTCGGTACTTAAATGTCTGTTCATGGTGTTGGGTTTTGTCAAATGCATTCCCCCAACAAATGCGATTTATACTCCAGTGCGACTTATATATGTTTTTCTCCTTCTTTATTATGCATTTTCGGCAGGTGAGACTTATACTCCGGAGCGACTTATACACCGAAAAATACGGTACATTGGCCTCTCCCCAGACACATTTCTCAATGTGGCTCCCTGGGCAAAATATTTGCCCAGCTCTGATCTACACAAATGGAACCAATACACTTAAGTTAACTTCATGATCTGTTGTTAAATAAGGATTAAAAACAAAAATGTGCCACCTTTCTTATGACAAAGCAAAAAGTCTTGCTTGTCAAAGTTGGTCCATCAGCTGGAGGTTCGACAGCGATCACATCCAAAAGAGCTGATTGTCATTAGCGCAAAGCTCATTTTGATGCGTAGAGTGAAAATAGCAGCATGTTTACATTCACACATCCAGTAAGTGTTCTTAAAGTGTATTAAGAGCAAGCAAGGCGGTGTTGTTGAGCTTTGGAAATGACATTGCACAACCGTGACATCATCAGTCTCCGTTTGAGCAGTGAGCACACATACGCTGAGCGGAGAGTTTTGGAGCGCTCCACCTTGGTGAGCGTTTGCAGAAGTCTGCATTTTTAAGGATACCAGTATGCGTTTGCGTGTGGACAAGAGGCCTAAACGCAAAAATAAGTATGTATTTATTAAAGGGGAACATTATCACAATTTCAAAAGGGTTAAAAACAATAAAAATCAGCTCCCAGTGGCTTGTTTTATTTTTCGAAGTTGTTTTCAAAATTTTACACCTCCCGGAATATCCCTAAAAAAAGCTTTAAAGTTCTTGATTTTCGCTATTTGCGATGCGACTGTCCATTTCCCTGTGACGTCATACAGTGCTGCGAATACAACAACATGGCGGTTACCACAGCAAGATATAGCGACATTAGCTCGGATTCAGACTCGGATTTCAGCGGCTTAAGCGATTCAACAGATTACGCATGTATTGACGCTATTCGGCCATAGCATGGGTGTACCTAATGAAGTGGCCCGTAGGATGGCTGCCTTATTAGCATCGCCGGTAAAATGTGCGGACCAAACGATCAGGACTTTCGCATCTGGTGACACTGGAGCAACTTAAATCCGTCGATTGGTAAGTGTTTGTTTCGCATTAAATGTGGGTATCTAGTTTCAAATGTACATACAGCTAGCGTAAATAGCACGTAAGCATTGATTAGCGTAGCATGTTAGCATCGATTAGCTGGCAGTCATGCTGCGACCAAATATGTCTGATTAGCACATAAGTCAACAACATCAACAAAACTCACCTTTGTGATTTTGTTGACTTAATCATTGCAAATGCATCTGCAGGTCATCCATACATCTCTGTGCCATGTCTGCCTTAGCATCGCAGGTAAAATGTGCAGACACTCTGGCACATTCAATGGGGGTCTGGCGGAAGATTTCTTGCCAGTGGTGCAACTTGAATCCCTCCCTGTTAGTGTTGTTACACCCTCCGAAAACACACCGACGAGGTTCCAAGGTTCCAAAAAATAGTCAAAAAAACGGAAAATATCAGAGCTGAGACCCGGTGTTTGTAATGTGAAAATGAAAATGGCGGGTGTATTACCTCGGTGACGTCACGCTCTGACATCATCGCTACAAGACCGATTAACAGAAAGGCGTTTAACTCGCCAAAATTCACCCATTTAGAGTTCGGAAATCAGTTAAAAAGTACGTGGTCTTTTTTCTGCAACATCAAGGTATATATTGACGCTTACATAGGTCTGGTGATAATGTTCCCCTTTAAGTATCCGTGTCCATGTGGACATTGCCTGATTTTGAAAGGCTACACGTCTCCAAAAAACACTCGAAAATAAGCATGGGTGACATTTTTTGTAAACAAGCGTACAGATTTACTCAAAACAATTAGACAGATATGGTCAGAAATCTGCATCTGCCATGAAATTGCTGAGGTATTATGATCTGCTTCCAGCCCTCACAAAGGTCAATGCATGCCAAGAACATGACATGGTGCTCCGCTAATACCGCTGCAACCGTAGATGAGACAGGGAAATTAATCAATGGTAAATCTCTAACTCGTACATACAGACTGGAAGAAAAGTGGAAACTTAATTATACATAGATCCCTGCACAGATCAACAGGGCACGAACAGAAGGACGGTAGTCATACAGTCCAGCAACTTAGTCCGGGGTCGTACATAAGGTCTGTCCTGAACCCTACAGACAATAATTTGTGTTTGAAAACTGTCTCAGTGTTACAGTCACGGTACTCCACATAAATTAAATGCAAGGAAACTGGACTTGTTCTTAGTTATTCATATATGTATATGTTTCACCTTCAATCCAACAGGTTTCAGCATCGGAAATGACTTTACTGAAATCTATTCCTTAAAGGGGAACATTATCACAATTTCAGAAGGGTTAAAATCAATAAAAATCAGTTCCCAGTGGCTTATTTTATTTTTCTAAGTTTTTTTCAAAATTTTACCCATCACGCGATATGCCGAAAAAAAGCTTCAAAGTGCCTGATTTTCACCATCACTATATCCCCCCGACCATTTTATTGTGACGTCACTGTGTGACGTCAATACAAACAAACATGGCGGATTGAACAGAATGGTATAGCGACATTAGCTCGGATTCAGACTCGGATTTCATCGGCTTAAGCGATTCAACAGATTACGCATGTATTGAAACGGATGGTTGGAGTGTGGAGGCAGATAGCGAAAACAAAATTGAAGATGAAACTGAAGCTATTGAGCCATATCAAGAAAGACAGCGGCAACAAGGACGAATTCGGCGATCGCCTTCTAACCAACGATTGCATCTTTTGACCACTGGTGCAACTTGAATCCGTCAATTGGTATGTGTTTGTTTGGCAATAAATGTTGGTGGAAGGAAAGGTTGGATGCAAATATAAATACAAATGAGGCATAATGATGCAATATGTACACACAGCTAGGCTAAATAGCATGTTAGCATCAATTAGCTTGAAGTCATGCCATGACCAAATATGTCTAATTAGCATATAATTAGCACATAAGTCAATAACATCAACAAAACGTACCTTTGTGATTTCGTTGACTTTATTGTTGGAAATGCATCTGCTTTGAGTGTCGCAGGATATCCACACATCTGTCGTAGCATCGCTATCGTCGGTAAAGTGCAGAACAAACGAGGGACTTTCGCATGTTTTGACCACTGGTGCAACTTGAATCCATCAATTGGTATGTGTTTGTTTGACATTAAATGTGGGTGGAGGGAAAGGCTGGATGCAAATATAGCTACAAATGAGGCATAATGATGCAATATGTACATACAGCTAGCCTAAATAGCATGTTAGCATCAATTAGCATGCCGTGAATATTGATATGTCTGATTAGCACACTCCACGTAAGTCAACTTGAATCCGTCTCTGATCGTGTTGTTACACCCTCCGACAACACACCGAGGAGGCATGATGTCTCCAAGGTACGGAAAACCGTCGAAAAAATGGAAAATAACAGAGCTGATTTGACTTGGTGCGTGTAATGTGTTTCAGAAAATGGCGGATTGCTTCCTGTTGTGACGTCACGGGTGAAAGGTCATTGCTCAGACAGCGAACAATTGAAAGATGTTTCAATTGCCAAATTCACCCTTTTAGAGTTCGAAAATCGGTTAAAAAAATATGTTTTTTTTTCTGCAACATCACTAGAACACTCTAGTTCAGGAGTTCCATAAGTAGCATTGGAATGTGAACAGAGACATATCTGCGACCTGGACAGGTAAAATTAAACTGGCGAATGCATTATTAGGGGGTACTACAATAACCAGTGTTCAGGTGTTGTACTCTTCTTGGATTTTTGCTGGGAGTCTTTTTTGTGAGGTCAGAACTCACCGATGAGAGAGGGCCTGTGTGGAAAGACGGAGCCGACGAGCCGACAGCGGGGTAGGACAAACAGCGGTCCTACCCAAGATGGCGGCCAGTAGGCGGAGCATGCAGCGGAGAGGCGGGGCGCACTTGGAGCGACGTTGCAGCAATCCGAGTCAGGTGCGTAAACGACACACCTGCTCTCAATCCCTGCATCTTCTGCTGCAGTTTAAAAGGGGAGAAGGAGGAGCAATCAGGGCAGAAGTAGGAGAAGAAACCACAGACAACGAACACGACAAGAGCGACCCGGAGAGAGATGAGCCCCCGCGGAAGACGCAGCCACCGGCCACCGAAAGGCGCACCGAGACAAGCAGGAAAGGATGTCGTGCTAGAAATTGGCACGACAGACTGAAACCAAAACTTCAAACCTGCTACAATGCGTCTTGCATCGATGGTCACTGCAACCCACACGATGACGGAGTTCTCAAACTAAAAAAAATATTTGACCATTACTGTTTTTATGCAACAAAACTTCGTTCTTATCTGCACTGCAAAAAATCAGTGTTCACAAACAAGAAAAAAATACAAAAAGTAGGCATTTTTTATTTGAATTAAGCAAACTTATTTGCCAATAGAACAAGAAAATTTAGCTTGTCAAGACTTTCCAAAAGAAGTAAAATTAGCTAACCTCAATGAACCCAAAAATACCTTAAAATAAGTATATTGTCACTAATAAAAAAGTGCACTCCCTGGGGGCTGAATTTCCCCCAGGGATCAATAAAGTACTTTCTATTCTATTCTATTCTATTCTATTCTATTCTATATGGATACGTATTTTCTATTGTTTCATTGAAAATAAAACAGCAAAGTCCATTTGGCTGTCATCTGTTTTAATATGACACACAATTGTGTCAAAGTCATGATTTTTTTTTTTCATGCTTGAAATAAGAAATTATTACTTAAAAAAAGTAGTTTTATACTTGTGAGTGTTGATGACACAGCTTTGCAACAGTTGATATTCTACTTTCAAGCATGTTTCACTCAATATAGGTCATAAGAATCTCAGCAACAATCTGTAATATCTTACTGAGATCTTTTAGGACCAAAACCCTTAAAACAAATACAACACTCTAACACAGGGGTCGGGAACCTTTTTGGCAGAGAGAGCCAAGAAGCCAAATATTTTAAAAATGTATTTATGTAAGAGCCATATAATATTTTTTTCAACACTGACCACAACTCAAAGCGTGCATTTTCAAGTAAGACCAACATTTCTAGAGTATAATAGGTCTCTTATTCTTTGGAATAACATTGTTATTCTGAAGCTTACTGTGGAGGGGGCGTGGCCTGCGGGCCTGCAGCGAAGCGAGGTGTTGCCAGGGCCGACCTCGAAATCAGCGACAGGTGCGTAAATGGCCCAGCTGGGCCTTGTTTTCTAATCACCTGTCACTCTGTTTATAAGCAGCAGCCAAGAGAGAGCGAGAACGAAAGAGAAAAAAAATATTGTTGGAAAGCAACTAAGAGCTTATTGAAAAATAAAAAAATATTGCAACCCTGTAACAGGCTTTCATGTCGGTGCCTGGTGGTCTGAAGAACCCCCAGGAGGACAAGCCCCACACTAACCAATAATAAATAAATTACTTACCATTAACGCAACTTCTTGAACATAAAAATGCATGAGAATGTTTTATATTTTGAACGTTATTTTTGATTACAAGTGGAATTATTCATTATTTATCGTGCTGAGCAATGTCAGCTCAGATTTATCCGAGAGCCAGATGCAGTCATCAAAAGAGCCACATCTGGCTTGCGAGCCATAGGTTCCCTACCCCTGACCTAACATAAAATCTGCTTAGTGAGCAGAATTATCTTATCAGACAGAAAATAAGCAAGTATCACCCTTATTTGAGATATTTAATCTCACTTAGATTTCAGTTTTTAGAGTGTGTGCTGTGAAGTTCAAATTGGAATGACAATAAAAAGGAAGTCTAGTCTAAGTCTTTTTGTATGATAACCTAACAGCTTTTCGATTGGGTACGAAACCAATAAAACCACAATTTCAAAAATGATTACTACAGAAATGCAATCTTGATCCAGGATTTAGTTATCAAAACTGAAACAAATCTAACAAATTGTTACCTTTTAATAGAACTTGCCTGAAAGAACAAACCAAACCATCCATCCATCCATCCATTTTTTACCGCTTATTCCCTTTCGGGGTGGTGGGGGGCGCTGGCGCCTATCTCAGCTACAATTGGGCGGAAGGCGGGGTACACCCTGGACAAGTCGCCACCTCATCGCAGGGCCAACACAGATAGACAGACAACATTCACACTCACATTCACACACTAGGGCCAATTTAGTGTTGCCAATCAACCTATCTCCAGGTGCATGTCTTTGGAGGTGGGAGGAAGCCGGAGTACCCGGAGGGAACCCACGCATTCACGGGAAGAACATGCAAACTCCACACAGAAAGATCCCGAGCCTGGATTTGAACCCAGGACTGCAGGACCTTCGTATTGTGAGGCAGACGCACTAACCCCTCTTCCACCGTGAAGCCCATATTGAATAATTACTATATGGGCTAAATCCCCCCAAAATGTCCCTATTTTTCCCTTTTGCACTTCTCTCAAAACGAGTGTCACATTTTATGATGCCACATGAAAGTTTTGCTTTGGGGTCATTGAGTGCATCAGACTTAAGATCTCCAAAATACAACATCCACGTAGCAAAAGGGCACATTTCTGTCACATTATATAGTAGACAGTGCGGCAATCGATAAAAAGTAGACAACTCATTTCAAGGAACTTTTCAGAATCCTTGGATCCCCCAGGGTGGTGATTTTTTTTTTTTTTTTTTTTTTGCCCACTGCAGGTTTACCTTGGATGAACCGGAGTATTTGGCTGTGGGTAGATGTGGGCGAGAGAAGCAGAGAGAGGGAGAGCGAGAGAGAGAGACAGAGAACAGGCTCTAAGCAGGCTGAGCAGCAAGAGGCTGATTTATAATTAGAGTGAATGTCGGTCCGATACCCCCGCTGTTCTGCTGATGGCTCCATTGCACTGAGACGTTCTGCTGTGATCTTAATTTGAATTCTGCAGCACGACAATGCATCTTTCCGTCAGCGCACAAAAAAATGTCTGATTTAATGTCGGCTTTGACCCGCATTTTTAGCCACACCTGGACTGCAACTAAATATCATATGTTGATGTGATACCACTGCTAATAGAGAACCAACTCACACTGTGAAAAGATAACATATTAAGCGTTTTGCAAGGTTCTGCAGATGAGTTATTTATTCGGGGGAGTTCAAGTCTTTCCAGGTTTCTCAAAGATGGTGCACTGCAGCATGCAAACTACCAGGAAGCTTCAGGAGGGAAAATGTGTCTAATTAGAAAAAGCGCCAATAAAAACATCCTTTCCGAAATGTTCGAAAATATTCTGTCTGCTTCAATATTATCATCATTCTAAACCAGTGGTTCTTAACCTTGTTGGAGGTACCGAACACCACCAGTTTCATATGCGCAATCACCGAAACCTTCTTTAGTGAAAAATAAAAACACATTTTTTTTCAAATTCAAGACAAAGTTGTATGTTTTTGGTAACACTTTAATCAATCAATCAAACAATCAATCAATGTTTACTTATATAGCCCTAAATCACTAGTGTCTCAAAGGGCTGCACAAACCACTACGACATCCTCGGTAGGCCCACATAAGGGCAAGGAAAACTCACACCCAGTGGGACGTCGGTGACAATGATGACTAAGAAAGCAATGGATGTCGAGCGGGTCTAACATGATACTGTGAAAGTTCAATCCATAATGGATCCAACACAGTCGCGAGAGTCCAGTCCAAAGCGGATCCAACACAGCAGCGAGAGTCCCGTTCACAGCGGAGCCAGCAGGAAACCATCCCAAGCGGAGGCGGATCAGCAGCGCAGAGATGTCCCCAGCCGATACACAGGCAAGCAGTACATGGCCACCGGATCGGACCGGACCCCCTCCACAAAGGAGAGTGGGACATAGAAGAAAAAAAAAAGAAACGGCAGATCAACTGGTCTAAAAAGGGAGTCTATTTAAAGGCTAGAGTATACAAATGAGTTTTAAGGTGAGACTTAAATGCTTCTACTGAGGTGGCATCTCGAACTGTTACCGGGAGGGCATTCCAGAGTACTGGAGCCCGAAATGAAAAAGCTCTATAGCCCGCAGACTTTTTTTGGGCTTTGGGAATCACTAATAAGCCGGAGTCCTTTGAACGCAGATTTCTTGCCGGGACATATGGTACAATACAATCGGCAAGATAGGATGGAGCTAGACCGTGTAGTATTTTATACATAAGTAGTAAAACCTTAAAGTCACATCTTAAGTGCACAGGAAGCCAGTGCAGGTGAGCCAGTACAGGCGTAATGTGATCAAACTTTCTTGTTCTTGTCAAAAGTCTAGCAGCCGCATTTTGTACCAACTGTAATCTTTTAATGCTAGACATGGGGAGACCCGAAAATAGTACGTTACAGTAATCGAGACGAGACGTAACAAACGCATGGATAATGATCTCAGCGTCTTTAGTGGACAGAATGGAGCGAATTTTAGCGATATTACGGAGATGAAAGAAGGCCGTTTTAGTAACGCTTTTAATGTGTGACTCAAAGGAGAGAGTTGGGTTGAAGATAATACCCAGATTCTTTACCGTGTCGCCTTGTTTAATTGTTTGGTTGTCAAATGTTAGAGTTGTATCATTAAATAGAGTTCTGTGTCTAGCAGGACCGATAATCAGCATTTCCGTTTTTTAGTATACTATACTTTAGAATAGGGGAACATATTCTAAGTAACAAAGACTTAATTTAGAGTTATTTGGATACTAGGGAACATCTTCTAAGTAATAAAGACTTAATGTAGAGTTATTTGGTCAGGGTAAGGGTCAGGGTTAAAGGGTTAGGGTTATAATAAGGCCATGCCGAATAAGGCATTAATTAGTTCTTATTGACTAGTCAAGAGCCAATATGTTACTAATTTGCATGTTAATAAGCAACTAATTAATGGTGAATATGTTCCCTATACTAAAGTGTTACCATATTTTTTTTACTGGTGCACAAAATCAACCGTGCATGAACATCACCTCGTTCAAACAGCAAAACTAAGACAGTACATAAACTCACAACAAATTACACACCTGCAAATCAGTCAGCTGTAGCCGTATCTGTGATATGCCAAAAGGGAGAAGTTTGTATTCACACGAAGAGTCGGGTGTGTTCTGATCTACGCCGAACCCCTGAGGTCGACTCACCGAACCCCTAGGGTTCGATCGAACCCTGGTTAAGAACCACTGTTCTAAACACTGATACTTTTCACACTGCAGAGATGTTGATGGCTTTGTTTTGTTGAGCAGCATTACATCACACAGTTGGGCTTCGGATTGTATACTCATATGGATGCTTGATGGTCATCGACTGATTAAAACTAATTAGAATCCTGCTATTAATGTCTCACAAGTCAATTGTCTTTTTGAAGTTAAATCAATACAAAATGACACAATAGAGGAGTTAGCTGATGAATCAACGGTATCACTTGTGAGCTTCCAAGATAGAATTTAAGTGTGTTTTTTTGTCCGTCGAGGTCATACTAAGTGGATGGATACTGAATCATTGCTCTCATTGTCATGGATACTGTACATCAGTGGTTCTCAAATGGGGGTAAGCGTACCCCTGGGGGTACTTTGAAAGTATGCCAAGGGGTATGTGAGATTTTTTTTTTATATTTTAAAAATAGCAACAATTCAAAAATCCTTTATAAATGTATTTATTGAATAATACTTCAACAAAATATGAATGTAAGTTCATAAACTGTGAAAAGAAATGCAACAATGCAATATTCAGTGTTGACAGCTAGATTTTTTGTGGACATGTTCCATAAATATTGACGTTAAAGATTTATTTTTTTGTGAAGAAATGTTTAGAATTAAGTTCATGAATCCAGATGGATCTCTATTACAATCCCCAAAGAGGGCACTTTAAGTTGATGATTACTTGTTTATTTTTCAACAAGTTTTTAGTTATTTTTATATCTTTTTTTCCAAATCGTTCCAGAAAGACCACAACAAATGAGCAATACTTTGCACTGTTATACAATTTAATAAAACAGAAGCTGATGACATAGTGCTGTATTTGACCTCTTTATCTCTTTTTTTTTTTTTAACCAAAAATGCTTTGCTTTGATTAGGTGGTACTTGAAAAAAAAATATTCACAGGGGGTACATCACTGAAAAAAGGTTGAGAACCACTGCTGTATGTGATTTATTGTTCATGAAATACTCCTAATTAATTAAACATAGCAATTTTAGAATGCTTTAATATAAACGATGCATGCGTTACTTTTGTTCTATTGTTTATATTATTAGACTGCAAAAGATCCCGGAAAATCCAAAGGTTCAAATTGTTGGTTCTTTTTTCAGCATGTCTTGGCTTGTATTTTGTTTTTGTTTTTATGATCACAAAACAAAATACAGCTGCAACAAATAATCAAATGAAGAGATGCATTTTGCTTGGATGATTTGTTTCATGGGTTCAATGATTAGAAGTAGAAGTAGAAGCATTAAAGTCTCACCTTAAAACTCATTTGTCTACTCTAGCCTTTAAATAGACTCCCTTTTTAGACCAGTTGATCTGCCGTTTCTTTTCTTTTTCTCCCATGTCCCACTCTCCCTTGTGGAGAGGGTCCGGTCCGATCCGGTGGCCATGTACTGCTTGCCTGTGTATCGGCTGGGGACATCTCTGCGCTGCTGATCCGCCTCCGCTTGGGATGGTTTCCTGCTGGCTCCGCTGTGAACGGGACTCTCGCTGCTGTGTTGGATCCGCTTTGGACTGGACTCTCGCGACTGTGTTGGATCCATTATGGAATGAACTTTCACAGTATTATGTTAGACCCGCTCGACATCCATTGCTTTCCTCCTCTCCAAGGTTCTCATAGTCATTATTGTCACCGATGTCCCACTGGGTGTGAGTTTTCCTTGCCCTTATGTGGGCCTACCGAGGATGTCGTAGTGGTTTGTGCAGCCCTTTGAGACACTAGTGATTTAGGGCTATATAAGTAAACATTGATTGATTGATTAAGAACACACAGACATTGTTTCAGGACGACGACTTGCAATGGAGCGTACATGAGAGCGGTGCTGCCTATGGGTGCTGTGGCCCGTGCGTGTGTGTGTGTCCGTGTGTGTGTGTGTGTGTGTGTGTGTGTGTGCGTGTGTGGCACGTACAGTCGAGAGGGAAAGAGAGCAAAGGACCCAAAGAAAACGACAGACGCTGTCAACATATGTGCAATCATTTTAAACCAAAAAAGACAGCCAATGTGGTGAAATGTTTGTACTGTCAAATGAAGCTAGTATCTTACCCCGGATTTCAGCTGGATGCATAACAGCTGCTGAATATAAAGCCTATACCAGGTACACTCGGGCGGAAGACAGGGTACACCAGCGATAAGAGAGAGCTAGGGATGCTAATGCTAGCAGAGCTACCAACTGGCAAGACAAAGACACTGATTTGAAAGACTTCCAGACCCAATTTAGCCATAAGTCTGCGAGGTAAGCCCACCAACCACTGATACCGGTTTTAAATTGAGTCGGTCCACCTTGGACCGTGAAGATTCGGGATGAATGCTACCGGTATTTTTTTTTTTATCCAGCTGATCGTCGTTCCTATGACACACTGTCTCATTCGGTTCAGCTGCCGCTGCATACACATATCAGATCAACTTGGAATGACTACAAATAAGGAAGCAACACCAAACAAAAGTTTGCAACACAATAATTACCAATTCATTACCATGAATTGATTAACGTGGACCCTGACTTAAACAAGTTGAAAAACGTATTTGGGTGTTACCATTTAGTGTTCAATTGTTGGGAATATGTACTTGTGGAGAGGTGGAGCCAACGGGCCGACGACGGGGCAGGGCACGCTGCAGCCCTGTCCAAGATGGCGGCAAGGACGCAGAGGATGCGGCGGAGCGGAGAGGCGGGGCTTGCTGGGAGCGACGCCGCCACAATCTAAATCAGGTGCGTTGCACACACACCGGCACACTATTAATTAATCTCCTCCTGCTGTATAAAAGGGGAGAAGGAGGAGAGATTAAAAAAGGAGTTGGAGAGACTGCAGCAGAGATCGAGGAGTGAAAGCAAAAGAGCGCATGACGACGACGCGGCCGACTGAAGGAGAGCGAGAAGCGAGCAGGAAGGAAGGAGCTGAAAAGCGACCCGGCAAAAGACTTGATTATTGAAAAATAAAAGAGTCAAACCTGCTAAAGAGAAATGTCCTTCCTGGGTGGTCCATGCAACCCACACGACGACGGCTTAAGTCTGTCACAGTACTGTACTTTTATTGGAATGTTGCCTATCGTTCACAATCATTATGAAAAACATGGTGGGTGAATTTTTGTTTTTATGCATTCGAAATAGCAAGTAAATACAATTTTTGAGCTTCTACACTGAAGCTGCAGTTTATTTCAAATGTTGGCACTAATTGTATCTTGCACTTGTGTTACTGTGTTGCTGCTAGCGGGGTGTATAAAATAGTCAGGAAGTGTCATGAATACAAAGGATTATGGGTATTCGTTGTGTTGCGTTTATGTTGTGTTACTGTGAGGATGTTCTCCCGAAATGTGTTTGTCATTCTTAATTGGTGTGGCTTCACAGCGTGGCGCATATTACTAAGAGTGTTAAAATTGTTTATATCACAACCACTAGTGTACTCTGTGTCACCCAGTATGCCTTGCAGTCGTGTGCGTGTTGCCGCGAAAGCCACACAACATGATGCTGGACTGACAAGTAGATCGTACATGTTGTAGTTGGCGTCAAAGCCAATGGCTTCAGAGCACGCCCTGATACTTATTATCTGGGTGACTACCGGCAGTCATTCAGGAGAAAAATAGCGTCTCATATTGTCTTCTTCGCTTTATGACACGGGTCTTAAATGGCACTTTGAATGGCAAAGGATACCGATCACAGAACCATGCATATCAAATGTTTCCGGATGGATCAACCGCCACCCGCCCGAATCTCATTAAAATCTATTTTTTCGTCATGTCAACCACCCGACCCGCGGTTTATCCGCGGACTCCACAGATGAGACCGCAAACCGCGCATCTCTAATCCCTAGTATTTACAGAGCTAATAAGCAGAAACAAGGTAAAAGTCTATTTGGGCAACTAAAGTCATGGGCAAGTCTGAGCTCAGAACATGTCAACTTGTGATAGTTTTTGCACTCCAATAGTGGCTTGGTATCTTGAAAACAAACTTACTCCCTGACTGCGTTGTTGTAATCCTCAAAGTTCTTAGCTTTGTTAATGCTAAATCCCATATGTGCACTAATGTATGTTGTCTATTTTGTAATGGCATATTTGAATGTCAACAATGGACTCTAATGCATTATTATAGTTTATCAGTGAGCTTTTTGGTTATTTTTTTCAAATGTTTTTATTTCTTATTCATTTATTTGAAGTTGCTCAAAAAGGTTCATTATGTCCTCTTATTCATGTACTTGGAGGCGGTTTAAACTTCGCCATCACGCCAAACAAGGTGCAAACAGAAGATTTCATTTTAGCTACAGAACTGGCATGTCAGAAAATAACCGAGCAGGAGCAGAAGGCGGAGCTTTGCAATAGCAGGGATATTAAAAGCGGCAAACCTCCCACAAAGCACCATCACAGAAAAGGAAAGACAAGCTATCAATACACTAAAAAAAAAAACGAAACCATCACCATCATACCAGCAGACGAAAGAAGAACTATAGTACAAACCCTACAAATGGAATACAATAATTTGCAAGTCCTGAGTGGTTACAGCCTGTTTTCACGTCCGCTTTCCCACCATATAAACAGCTTGCCTGCCCAATCACGTTACAACATCTAAGGATTTGAATAAAAAAACTGCACACACAAGGAGACGAAGCAGAAGAAGGAGGAAGTTACAGTCATGGCAACGCCGTCTGTAATAGAGTGATTCTAGGTTGTCTGTTGCCATCTCCTGGTGAATGTTGACTATAGCGTTATGGGGTTGCTTTTTGATTGGCCAACGATTTTTGTGGTGTTGGGCACCTGGCGGCAAGTGAGGGAGTGTGTTCTGAAGCCCACAGTAAAGAGACGTAACTTCATCATCTCGCCTGGTTATTGACTCCAACCCAGTATATTACACCGTCGACGAGCAAAATGAAGAAATAAATGGCAGAACAAAGGTTACTCAAATAGTGAAAGGTAAGTGTTGTTGTTGTTTTTTAGTAACCAGCAAGCAGAGTACAGTTAGTAGAACAACTGTGTATTACTGTGTATTTGATAGATGCCGTCTGAAATTCAAATATTTCTTTTATTTATACACATAAATAAATATTAATGCTAGAATTCACTGAAAGTCAACTATTTCATACATATATATATATATATATATGAAATACTCGAGTTGGTGAATTGTAGATGTAAATATATTCCTCCCCTCTTAACCACGCCCCCTGCCCCAGCCGCGCTCCCAACCACGCCTCCACCCTACCCCCCACTTCCCGAAATCGGAGGTCTCAAGGTTGGCAAGTATGCTTGCAACCTTCAACTGTATAAACAAACACAGTCACGCATCAGACATCAACATGTCTGACATAGAAACTTGAACTGTGATTTATAAGATTGGGGCACATTGCCCAGGTTTCCAGCACTTACGCTAAAGGATGTGTTTATGTGACATTTGCTCAAAGATGTTGCACGTGGATGAGCTTTCAATTCTTCCCCATAGAATCACAGTGCAATCTGCAGTAAATGCTGTCCATAAAAGAAAATGACACCCCTTAGCACCTAATAAAAACAACAACAAATCCACCCACGTTCTCATTGACCAGGAGGAGGTGAAGTTAATGGACGGTAAAGCGTTAAAGCAAACAAGTGTTAGATTTGACAGAGTATTTGCGAGCATCTTTCCTTTTCAGTAATTTGGATAAGCCTTAATCAAAGATTCTAGATTCCCAGTAAAACTATTTGCATCATACTTAAGTACCGTATTTTTCGGACTATGAGCCGCAGTTTTTTTCATAGTTTGGCCAGGGGTGCGACTTATACTCAGGAGCGACTTATGTGTGAAATTATTAACACACACCTCTATTTGTCTACAATCTGGCATGTTGGTCAGCTTTAGGGGCATATAGAGTTGGGTGTCATCAGCGTAACAGTCAAAGCTAACACCATATTTACGTACGATGTTACCTAGCGACAGCATGTAGACGCTGAAGAGTGCAGGGCCCAGAACCGAACCCTGTGGAACTCTGCACGTCACTTTAAAGGGGAAAATTATCACAATTTCTGAAGGGTTAAAACCAATAAAAATCAGTTCCCAGTGGCTTATTTTATTTTTGGAAGTTTTTCTCAAAATTTTACCCATCAGGCAATATCCCAAAAAACGACTTCAAAGTGCCTGATTTACACTATCGCTATGTCCACCCATCTATTGTCCTGTGACGTCACTGCGTGAAGCCACCAGAAACAAACATGGCGGATAGTACAGAAAGGTATAGCATAGTAGCTCGGATTCAGACTCAGATTTCAACGGCGCAAGCGATTCAACAGATTACGCATGTATTGAAACAGAGTGTGGAGGCAGGTACCGAAAACGAAATTAAAGAAGAAACTGAAGCTTTTGAGCCATATCACGACAGACAGCGGCACGGGAGGAAGCACGGACGAATTCAGCAATCGCCTTCCAACCAACGATTTGTATGTGTTTGTTTGGCATTAAATGTGGGTGGAGGGAAAGGCTGAATGCATATATAGCTACAAATGAGGCATAATGATGCAATATGTACATAGAGCTAGCCTAAATAGCATGTTAGCATCGATTAGCTTGCAGTCATGCCGTGACCAAATATGTCTGATTAGCGCACTCCACATAAGTCAATAACATCAACAAAACTCACCTTTGTGATTTCGTTGACTTTATCGTTGGAAATGCATCTGCTTTGAGTGTCGCAGGATATCCACACATTCTTGCCATCTCTGCCGTAGCATAGCTATGGTCGGTACAGTGTGCAGAACAAACGAGGGACTTTCGCATCTTTTGACCACTGGTGCAACTTGAATCTGTCTCGGTTCGTGTTGTTACACCCTCCGACAACACACCGACGAGGCATGATGTCTCCAAGGTACGGGAAAACAGTCGAAAAAACGTAAAATATCAGAGCTGATTTGACTTGGTGTGTGTAGTGTGTTTGAGAAAATGACGGGTCGCTTCACGATGTGACGTCACGGGTGAAAGGTCATTGCTCTGACAGGCGAACAATTGAAAGACGTTTAAATTGCCAAATTCACCCTTTTAGAGTTCGGAAATCGGTTGAAAAAACATATGGTCTTTTTTCTGCAACATCAAGGTATATATTGACGCTTACATAGGTCTGGTGATAATGTTCCCCTTTAACATACTCCGAGGTCACATTGTTATGGGAGACGCACTGCATCCTTTCAGTAAGAAATGGGAGTTAAACCAAGAAAAGGCAAAGTCTGACATACAAATACGTGGTTTGATACGTTCTAATAAAATGTTATGAACGACGGTATCGAAAGCAGCGCTAAGATCAAGAAGCATCAACACAGATGACGCATCAGCATCCATAGTTAGCAATACGGTAGATCATTAGTCATTTTTACGAGGGCTGTCTCTGTCGAGTGATTTGCCCTGAAACCGGACTGAAAGGGATCACAGTGATTATTAGACGTTAAGTGTTCATTTAACTTCTGTGCAACAATTTTTTAGAAGATTTTCAAGATAAAGGGAAGGTGGGACATCAGCCGGTACTTTACCATGAGGTAAGGATCGAGGTTAGGTCTTTTGAGTAGAGGATGAATAATCACTTTTTTGAATGCTAGGGGAACAGTGCCAGAGGGAAGTGATAAGTTCATAGTATTTAGCACTGATGATCCTATCTTTACAAAGAGCTCCTTGATAAGTTTCCCAGGAAGTGGGTCAAGTAAACGTGTTGTTTCTTTTGTTCCATTTACAGGTTGCAAGAGTTCCTCTAATGTTATTTCATCAAAAAGAGAGATCATTTTGGAGGGCAATATCCGTTATACATAAATTCATATCTGTAATAATAGAACCCAGTTGTAGCTGGGACGTGTTGGCTTTAATCTCCTTTCTAAATAGTTAAATGTTCTTATTGAAGAATTACATGAAATCATCAGCCGAGAGGGTGAAGCTACGGGCAAGAGTCCCTTGTTGGGTTAGCGATGCTACCGTACTGAACAAATATTTAGGATAGTTTTTATTGAGGTGGATGAGATTGGAGTAGTATTTAGTTTCGGCTAAGTTAAGCGTGCGTTTACAAGTTATTAAACTATCAATCCATGCTTGATGAAAAACCTCAAGTTTAGTCGCACGCCATTTGCGTTCCAGCTTTCCACATGATAAATAAAAAGCTTTAGTTTCTTCGGTAAACCAGGGGTACGCCTTTTAGGGGCCTTTTTAGTTTTAGTGGCGCTATACTATCAATGGTGTCACGCAAGTCATCGTTAAAGTTGTTGGTGAGGTTATCGATAGAGCCCTCACGATTTGGGAATGGTGCCATTACCGAAGTCAGTAGGCCAGCAAGAGTCATAGTTGTGACAGCATCAATGTTGCCGCTGCTAAAGCGGTTATTATTATTATTAGCTTGTTGACAATGAGTCATAACTTTGAATTTTATAAAGTAATGATTGGACATTACCTTACTGTACAGGAGTATTAAAACTTTGGCAGTGGTGACACCCCTGACAAGGACTTGATCTATCCTATTACCATTGCGATGCGTGGCTTCATGTATTATTTGTGTAAAACCACAGCTATCAATTATAGTCTGGAGCACCACGTACGAAGGATCTGATGGGGTATTCATATGGATATTAAAATCATCCATTATAACTATATTATTAGCGTGGGTCACCAGATCAGCGAAAAACTCTGAATATTCACTGATAAAGTCCGAATAGAGCCCAGGAAGGCAGTAGATAACGGCCAGGTAGAGGGAAGTTTGGGGTAAGTTTAAAGTTTTCATTGTATATTTGTGCGTTCCACCCTTTTTAAGGGGACGGGCAATAAGTGCATTTGTATTGTTAGGAGCAGATGCCTCGTTAAGCGTGTAAAATTAATCTGGTTTAAACCAGGTTTCACTAAGACAAATGACGTTAAAGATTGTTGTCTGTAATGACCTCATTAACTAATAATGTTTTGGGAGAGGATCTGATGTTTAAAAAGCCCATATTATTGGTGGTGAGCTGTTTTGAGGCATGTTTGTTAATGGTATCCGTAGTAGTGATATTTATAACGTTACGTTTATTTTGTGTAGTGTGCCTTAAATAATTTCAGTCACATCTAGGAATTGATATGATGGGGATCTTGAGATTATTTGCCACCTCAGCAGAATGCCTGTTCACTTTCGGCACAGTCACTACAGAAAAAAACCATTATGTGAGTTGTGTACTATTCTACGAGAAATGCTACGTGTGCAGGAATTTTCCAGCCTGGCGCTGGTTAGTTCTATCTTAACTGACTCCTCACCCGGACTAACAGACACTGTAATTACCTGTGTCCGAGCTTGCTCTAGTGTAGTCAAGTGTTACTCAGCCAGTAATCTATGTTCCTAGGTAGAGGGATGGCGCCTCCCTGTTAGGGTAAAGGCCATCTCTCATCAGCAGGCTTGGTTCACCCGAGAAAGAGGGCAAATTATAAATTTATGTTAGTCCCTGTTCTCTGCAAAAACGTGTTAAGCAAGACTAATCTGCTATACCTCTCATCATTGCCCCTTGCAGGCAGAGGGCCAGAGACAAGAACTCAATGCCTGGACATCTTTCTCGCGAGATTACAAGTCCTTGCTATGTTCTTCCTGTGTAAATATGTGCAAGAACTATGCAGACACAGCTTCAGAACCAAACATGGATGTATCAATGAGTAAGGCTGCAAAGATTGATTGGTTAAATTGACTATTTCAATGTGACAAAAGGCTTTGATTTATATTCCGTTGCCTAAATTAAGAGTAAATACGTATACAATCCATACCACACAAAATGCCTGGAGAACCTTCCATCGATCCATTTCTTACCGCTTATTCCCTTTGGGGTCGCTGGTGCCTATCTCAGCTACAATCCAGCAGAAGGCGGGTTACACCCTGGACAAGTCGCCATCACATCACAGGGCCAACACAGTTAGACGGACAGACAACATTCACACTCACATTCACACACTAGAGCCAATTTAGTGTTTCCAATCAACCTATCTGCAGGTGCATGTCTGAGGAAGTCGGAGTACCCGGAGGGAACCCACGCAGTCACGGGGAGTACATGCACACTCCACACAGAAAGATCCCGAGCCCGGGATTGAACCCCGACTACTCGGGACCTTCGTATTGTGAGGTATGAAGCCCGCCTGGAGAACCTTAAATACACAAATATTGCTTCTGCACGGCCACTGCAACACAACAGTGGTGGTGAGTGGGATTTGTTTGGCAGCAAACTGTAGATTTGTTCTAATATACTACTTGCAATAATGCACACGATTTAAAGGTGCAATTCCAATGTCGATAATGTGCATTCATTTAAAAAATAATGATAAAAGCTATGGCAATCATAAAAAAAATGTATTTCAACTATTTTCTCTAAAAACACTGAGGCTATAAAGTGCTTTTTACTCAAATAATCGAACAAACTACTGTAATAGAACGCGATTACCAAAATAATCAATAGCCTTTCAAGAAGTCTAAACAAAAATCTATTGTCTGTGCAAACCTTGTGATGGAGGACAAAACAGTAAAAAAGACATATGAGGGGTCAAGTTCAGAGCATGTGCAGTAGCATAGAAACCATATGGGGAGGGAGCCATGAACCCAATGGGACGCAGTCAGAAAAACAGCTTGGATGTGGGAGGCGAGCATACCGGATAGTCATTAGAGCAGCATGCTGGACATTTTGTTCAACACAAGCAATCTGCAAGACTTTGTTATTATGCAACACATTATCTGTATTATTATAGCATCTCTCAAAAAAACACAAAAACAATACTCTCCTCTTACTGTCTGATGCACTTTTTACAAATGAATATTACACTGGCTGCTTTTAAAGGAACATTTTATGACCATAAAAGTGGAAAAATAAATAAAGCGTGACAATACATAAAAGAAACAGTATAGAATGCACTTAACTATAATGACGTGTGTAATAACTACAGATGAATTTTTCTAATCTCTTTCCAACATACAATCGCAAATAGAAGTTAATTACAAACAAGAAAATATGTTTTACTTTTAAAAAGTATAGAACATATAACAGAATTTCTCGTATTTAAATTAAGGTCGCCGTGTGAGAAAATTCAAGTCAAAGACCCAACACACAATGTGGTTTGAAGGAACTCATTCATCCACACTCAAGACTATTGAGTGTGGATGAATGAGTTCCTTCAAACCACATTGCCAGATCCGGCCCGCCAGCCCAGCGTTCCAGATCTGGCCAGCCCAGAGTTCCAGATCCGGCCCGCCAGCGTTCCAGGTCCGGCCCGCCAGCCCAGCGTTCCAGATCTGGCCAGCCCAGAGTTTCAGATCCGGCCCGCCAGTGTTCCAGGTCTGGCCCGTCAGCGTTCCAGATCTGGCCGGCAGGAAAAAAATAAGGGGTCTGAAATATTCACCGTAGGTGCATGTCCACTGTGTGAGAGATAACCTAAAAATAAAAATCCAGAAATCACAATCTATGATTTTTTTTAACAATTTATTTGTGTGATACAGCTGAAAATGAGTATTTGTACACCAACATTAATATTTTGTTGAGTATCCTTTGTTTGCCATTACAGATGTCAAATGTTTCCTGTAGTTCTTCACCAGGTTTGCACAAACTGCAGGAGAGATTTTGGCCCACTCCTCCACACAGATCTTCTCTAGATCAGTCAGGTTTCTGGGCTGTCGCTGAGTAACACAGACTTTGAGCTCCCTCCAAAGATTTTCATTTGGATTTAGGTCTGGAGACTGGCTAGGCAACTCCAGAACCTTGATATGGTTCTTACAAAGACACTTCTTGGTTTTCCTGGCTGTGTGCTTTGGGTCATTGTCATGTTGGAAGATCCAGCCACGATTCATCTTCAATGATCTGACTGAGGGAAGGAGGTTTTTGGCTAAAATCTCACAATACATGGCTGCAGTCATCCTCTCCCTAATACAGTACAGTTGTCCTGTCCCATGAGCAGAAAAACACCCTCAAAGCATGATGCTACCACCCCCATGCTTCACAGTAGGGGGTGGTGTTCTTGGGATGGTACGCATCATTCTTCTTCCTCCAAACACGCATAGTGGAATTATCACCAAAAAGTTAAATTTTGGTCTCCTCTGTCCACAAAACTTTCTCCCACGACTCCTCTGGATCATCCAAATGGTCATTGGCAAACTTAAGACGGGCCTTGACATGTGCTGGTTTAAGCAGGGGAACCTTCCGTGCCATGCATGATTTCAAACCATGACGTCTTAGTGTATTACCAACAGTGGCCATGGAAACAGTGGTCACAGCTCTTTTCAGGTCATTGACCAGGTCTTGCCGTGTAGTCCTCACCTTTCTTAGCATCATTGAGACCCCACGAGGTGATATTTTGCATGGGGCTCCACTCCGATTGAGATTCACCGTCATGTTCACTTTCTTCCATTTTCTAATGATTGCTCCAACAGTGGACCTTTTTCACCAAGCTGCTTGGTATTTTCTCCGCAGCCCTTTCCGTCCTTGTGGAGTTGTACCATTTTGTCTCTGGTGTCTTTGGACAGCTCTTTGCTCTTAGCCATGCTGAAATTTTGGGTCTTACTGATTGTAAGGGGTGGACAGGTGTCTTTATGCAGCTATGGACCTCACACAGGTGCATCTGATTCAGGATCATACAGTGGAGTGGAGGAGGACTTTTAAAAGGCGGACTAACAGCTCTTTGAGGGTCAGAATTTTAGCTGATAGACAGGTGTTCAAATACTTATTTTCAGCTGCATCACACGAATAAATTGTTTTAAAAAAATTATAGTTTGTGATTTCTGGATTCTTCTTTTTAGGTTATCTCTCATACAGTGGACATGCACCTACCATGAAAATGTCATACTCCTCCATGATTTGTAAGTGGGAGAACTTGCAAAATAGCAGGGTGTTTAAATACTTATTTTCTTGACTGTATGTATGTATGTATGTATATATATATATATATATATATATATATATATATATATATATATATATATATATATATATATATATATATATATATGTGTGTGCGTGTGTGTGTGGGAAAAAAATCACAAGACTACTTCTTCTCTACAGAACTGTTTCATGAGGGGTTCCCTCAATCATCAGGAGATTTTATTGATTGAGGGAACCCCTCATGAAACAGTTCTGTAGAGATGAAGTAGTCTTGTGATTTTTGAGTCTTATTTTTTTCCCACACATACATATATTGCGCTCTACCACGGTATCAATCACAATTCTCTGGATAATTTTATATATATATATATATATATATATATATTAGGGCTGTGAATCTTTGGGTGTCCCATGATTCGATTCAATATCGATTCTTGGGGTCACGATTCGATAATATATCGATTTTTTT
This sequence comes from Nerophis ophidion, assembly GCF_033978795.1. Taxonomy (NCBI): domain Eukaryota; kingdom Metazoa; phylum Chordata; class Actinopteri; order Syngnathiformes; family Syngnathidae; genus Nerophis; species Nerophis ophidion. The sequence goes on along the minus strand of NC_084613.1, from coordinate 69,165,234 downwards.
TCGATTCGATTCGATTCTCGATTCAAAAACGATTTTTTTCCCGATTTAAAAGGATTCTGTATTCATTCAATACATAGGATTTCAGCAGGATCTACCCCAGTCTGCTGACATGCTAGCAGAGTAGTAGATTTTTGTAAAAAGCTATTATAATTGTAAAGGACAATGTTATATCAACTGATTGGAATAATGTAATTTTTTTTAAACTATTAAACAAACCAAAAATATGACTTGGACACAGTGTCTTTGTCAAGCTTATGAGATGCGATGCAAGTGTAAGCCACTGTGACACTATTGTTCTTTTTTTTTAATTTTTATAAATGTCTAATGATAATGTCAATGAGTGATTTTTAATCACTGCTATGCTGAAATTATAACTAATATTGATACTGTTGTTGATGATATTCATTTTTGTTTCACTACTTTTGGTTTGTTCTGTGTCGTGTTTGTGTCTTCTCTCAATTGCTCTGTTTATTGCAGTTCTGAGTGTTGCTGGGTCAGGTTTGGTTTTGGAATTGGATTGCATTGTTATGGTATTAGTGTTTAGTGGTTTGTTGGATTGATTAAAAAAGATAAAGAAAGAAAGACATAAAAAAATAAAAAAAATGTTATAAAAAAAAATAGATTTTTAAAAAAATTTGAATCGATTCTGAATCGCACAAAATTAACGATTCGATTCGTATTCGAATCGATTTTTTCCCACACCCCTAATATATACATACATACATACATACATACATACATATATATATATATATATATATATATATATATATATATATATATATATATATATATATATATATAACAGCCCGGCCCCTGGCCAAATTATCTTAACCCAATGCGGAGCTCGGGTCAAAAAGTTTGGGGACCCCTACTCAAGAGGAACAAAACCACACCTCCACCGACCTTACAGTCCGTGAAGGGATTGTGCAGCCTTTTTTTAATGCCTTTCACAAAGTCGCAGCTAAAGTTGCGATGTTTTGAGTCTTATTTTTTCCCCCCCGATAATCAGCTAACAAAACTGAGATCAATGTTTTAAGGGTTCTTAGTAATCATTCCCTCCAGGATTTTACAATCTCGCGATCACGCCAATTCAAGCAAATTCAACCAATCCCCCGCCAATTATTTGCGGCCTTCCAACTTTGTACAAGGATCATAACTTCCCCGCACATTTTGGCTAACTTTAAAATGTTTGATTTTATTTTTAACTCATTTTGCAGATACACACCTAAGAGTCATGTATTTTGTTATTTGACGCAATCTGGTTAAAGTTAAAGTTAAAGTACCAATGATTGTCACACACATACTGGATGTGGAAAAATTATTCTCTGCATTTGACCCATCACCCTTGATCACCCTCTGGGATGTGAGGGGAGCAGTGGGCAGCAGCGGTGCCGCGCCCGGGAATCATTCATGGTGATTTAACCCCCAATTCCAACCCTTAATGCTGAGTGCGAAGCAGGGAGGTAATGGGTCCCATTTTGAATAAAAAAAAATGTTCACAGGGGGTTCATCTCTGAAAAAAGGTTGAGAACCACTGCTTTAAAAGCCGTAGATCTTATTGTCACATATGCACAGTAGACACACTGCTTTACGGTAGACGAAAACGTGACTGCTGTTTTTTTGTGTTGTTGCCGCGCTGGGAGGACGTTAATGAGATTGCCTAACAATAAACCCACATAAGAAACCAAAAACTCGCCCTCGATCATTCTACAGTTATAACGTTATTGGTCAGGCACTCTGTTTATATTGTGGGAAAGCGGACGTAAAAACAGGCTGTCGACTTGTCATTCGGGTCCGCATGGAGCTGGAGGGGGCGTGGCCCCTAGTTCCACCTGAATTTAGGGACATTTTCAGGAGAAAATTTGTCCCGGGAGGTTTTCAGGAGAGGCGCTGAATTTCAGGAGTCTGCCGGAAAATCCGGGGGGGTTGGCAAGTATGGCATACTATGACATGAAGAGAATATGAATACTTTTAGATATTTAGGGAAAGTCAATTAAAAAACACTTTTAACTTTAAATATGATCATGATTCCTGGTTATGTTAGGCCAGCAGAGAGGCCTTGCTGGCACTGACGGCCCGCCACTGGATCTGAGTATGTGCTTTTTTTTTTTTTGCCATCTAGTATCAAACTTTTAGCCCTGCGTGGTACAAAACAAGTAAAACATCAATACCGTATACGTTTTCACATTTATTTTGAAATCCTGTGCGTTTTGAGGTCAAGGTCACAAGGAACACTTCAAACATTGATAACACATTTATAAAGACAAGTTAGTTCAATGGTTTTGAAAAAAAAGTAAACTTGTTGGAAAAGGACGTGACAATCACGACAAAAAAAAATCCGGCAAAACCCTGGGGGACTGTGTAAAGTGTAGGGTTCACATTAAGTAATGTACCTTTATTTCCAGTAAAATGTTTATTTTTCTTATTTAATTTGGTGGTTGTATCTCAATCTAAGCACCTGGGAGCATTCCCATCTCACTGAGTAAGTTAGTGAGGCAAGCATTCTATTTTCAGCTTCAGTCAGACGGAAGCCAGAGAAGAAAACAGTAACTTATTAGTAACTTTTATCTGTTGTATAATTTTTTGTCCTTTACAGGACCATACAATCTTGTTACATGATCCATCTGCTGGCATGTTGAAAACACAAAATGACCTCTGCTGTTCACTCACTGCTGTCATCGACAAGTTGCAGCAAACTTTGTGTATTTTTTATCTGTTAAAAAAGTACACGTTGATTGTAAAATGTTGTTCTTGTTCAAACACATGACAAGTAGTCGGCCTGTGTTTTTGTTGGGAACATTGTGGAACAATCTATAACAGTGGCTTTTGTTAATAAATGAGAGAAAATGAGAAAATATCACCGCAATTTAACGTCTTTGACAATGCAGACAAGGAAGGGAGGACGTGAAATAAAATGATCGAAAAACCGTGATTGAAAACTGTAATTTGATAAACTCACAGGCTGACTGGCTCGCTATCTTGAATGCTAACATGAAAACCAGTGGAATTAACCTCTTTCCCCATTAAGAAACGGCATAACCCTATATAAACCTATATAAACACATTGCTGTCTTAGTAACTGAGGTATTCAATTGTGCACATTGATCCTATTAAAAATAAAATACTAAGACTAAAACACTATGAGTGAAGCATAAGAAACACAGAACATGCACAACAGTGGCTTTTTTAAAAGTGTCTATTTGTTTTAGTTATTTAAAAGGGAACATTATCACAATTTCAGAAGGGTTAAAACCAATAAAAATCAGTTCCCAGTGGCTTATTTTATTTTTCGAAGTTTTTTTTCAAAATTTTACCCATCATGGAATATCCCGAAAAAAGGCTTTAAAGTGCCTGATTTTCCCTATCAGTAAATACAGCCATCCATTTTCCTGTGACGTCACATAGTGACGCCAATACAAACAAAGCAGATAGAACAGCAAGATATAGCGACATTAGCTCAGATTCAGACTCAGATTTCAGAGGCTTAAGCGATTCAACAGATTACGCAAGTATTGAAACGGATGGTTGGAGTGTGGAGACAGATAGCGAAAACGAAATTGAAGAAGAAACTTAAGCTATTGAGCCATATCACGACGGACAAAGGCAACGCGGACGAATTCGGCAATCGCCTTCTAACTAACGATTGCATCTTTTGACCACTGGAGCAACTTAAATCTGTCGATTGGTAAGTGTTTGTTTGGTATTAAATGTGGGTGGAGGGAAAGGCTGGATGCAAATATAGCTACAAATGTACATACAGCTAGCCTAAATAGCATGATAGCATCAATTAGCTGGCCGTCATGCTGTGTGCAAATGTCTGATTAGCAGATAAGTCAATAACATCAACAAAACTCACCTTTGTGATTTCGTTGACTTTATCGTTGGAAATGCATCTGCTTTGAGTGTCGCAGGATATCCACACATCGCTATCGTCGGTAAAATGTGCAGAATAATCGAGGGACTTTCGCATCTTTTGACAATGGTGAAACTTGAATCCGTCCATTGGTATGTGTTTGTTTGGCAAATAAATGTGGGTGGAGGGAACGGCTGGATGCAAATATAGTTACACATGAGGCATATTGATGCAATATGTACATACAGCTAGACTAAATAGCATGTTAGCATCGATTAGCATGCCGTGCTAATCGACGCACACTCCACATAAGACAACTTGAATCCGTCCCTGTTCGTGTTGTTACACCCTCCGACAACACACCGACGAGGCATAATGTCTCCAAGGTACGGAAAACAGTGGAAAAAACGGAAAATAACAGAACTGATTTGACATGGTGTGTGTAATGTGTTTGAGAAAATGGCAGAATGCTTCCCTTTGTGACATAACGGGTGAAAGGTCATTGCTCCGACAGCGAACAATTGAAAGGTGTTTCAATCTCCAAATCCACCCTTTTAGAGTTCGAAAATCGGTTAAAAAAACATATGGTCTTTTTTCTGCAACATCAAGGTATATATTGACGCTTACATAGGTCTGGTGATAATGTTCCACTTTAAAAAATACTTGGTCAAAATATTTCAGCGTGTTTATAAGTACTTTTTGAGCACAGTCAACAATTCCACAACAATGATGATATAAAATGTTCATAGAACACACCGAGAAGAGCGCAACAATGTGTTTACAAGGCTTCACTTTTTCCACATTATGTTAGCCTAATACCAAAATGAAATAAGCTTGTTTGGTCCTCAAACTTTCTACACAATATACCCTATTGTAAAAATGAGAAAAGTTTTTTTTTTTTTTATAAAGCATATTTATTAAAAACATGTATATACTGTAAGTATTCACAGCCTTTGCTGAATACTTTGTTGATGTACCTTTGGCAGCAAATAAAAAACTTAAAAGTCTTTTTGAATATGATGCCACAAGCTAGGCAAACTTATCTTTAGGCAGTTTCGCCTATTACTCTTTGCAACACCTCTCAAGCTCTGTCAGGTTGGATGGGAAGTGTTGGTTTTCAACCAGGATGTCTCTGTACATTGTTGCATTCATCTTAGTCTAGTCAGGGAGGTGACCAAGAACCCAAGTTCCCTCCGTTAAAACTACAGCATTACACTGTGGAGAGAGGAGAACCTTCCAGAAAGACAAACATCTCTGCAGCAATCCACCAATCAGGCCTGTATGGTATAGTGGCCAGATGGAAGCCATTACTACGTAAAAGTTTGCCAAAATGCACCTGAAAGACTCTCAGACCGCAAGAAACAAAATTATCTGGACTGATGAGACAAAGATTGAACTCATTGGGGTGAATATACTAGGGGTCGTGTTCGCTCATCACCAGGCTAATACCATCTCTACAGTGAAACATTGGTGGTGGCAGCATTGTGCTGTGGGGATGGTTTTCAGCGGCAGGAATTTGAACACTAGTCAGGATAGAGGGAAAAATGAAGGCAGCAATTCACAGAGACATCGAAGGTCACGGTCATTCAATGTTGGTTTCCGGCCATGCCGCTTACGTGGAGTGATTTCTCCAGATTCTCTGAACCTTTTGATGATATTATGGACTGTTGATGTTGAAATCCCTAATTTTCTTGCAATTGCACTTTGAGAAACGTTGCTCTTAAATTGTATGACTATTTGCTCATGCACTTGTGAACAAAAGGGTGTACCTCGCCCCATCCTTTCTTTCGAAAGACTGAGCGTTTTTGGGAAGCTGGTTTTATACTCAATCATGGCACCCACCTGTTCCCAATTAGCCTGCACACCTGTGGGATGTTCCAAATAATTCCTCAACTTTATCAGTATTTATTGCCACCTTTCGAAACTTCTTTGTCACGTGTTGCTGGCATCAAATTGTAAAGTTAATGATTATTTGCAAAAAAAAAAGTTTATCAGTTTGAACATCAAATATTTTTTCTTTGTAGACACCAACTGGTATGGGTTGAAAATGATTTGCAAATCATCGTATTCCATCTATATTTACATTTAGCACCAATTCCCAACTCATATGGAAACGGGGTTTGCAAATAAATGATCTTAAAAAATGTAGAATGAAAAACCGCAAGTGTCGGCAACAGCCCTGTGTTTACATTGTATCGGCTATCCCTCCTGTTTACTACAATGAAGTACTAACAAATCAAACAAGGTTTTTTAATGTGAATTAGACTGATCATACGTCCTCTTTTCCCAGGACATGTCCTCTTTTGCGGGGCTGTCCGGGCAGAGTTTCTTAAATGCCTCAAATGTCCGGCATTTTGAGTTAGACTAGTGTGCATTTTCAATGTACATTCAGGGTTAAGAAGGGGTTAAAAACAAAACAAATTGTGAAAGTGTGCACACGCAGTGTCATTCGTGAGGGACGGGCCGAGAGAGAGAGAGAGAGAGAGAGAGAGAGAGAGAGAGAGAGAGTTAAACATGCATGCATTGCCAGGCTCTGCTTTTTATAGATAGATTTATCAGATAAAATGTTTTATTATCTATAGCAGGTGTGTCAAAAGTGTGCCCCGGAGGCCATTTTCGGCCCACAGCTAATGTTTTAAAGGCCCACGGCACATTCTAAAAATACTATTAAAATAAACAAAAACATAACAAAAGTGAAATAAAAAAAGCTTAAAAGGTTAAAAGTAATATAGAAAAAGTTGCAATGTTGACTAATAAAACAAAGCTGTTTTTTGTTTTCTTTCAAACTGTCATTGCTCAGAATATAATATTGAATCAAAATCAATTTTATTATGAATTATTGACCTAAGGTTCCGATCACCTCACTTCAAATATTCCACTTTGAAAAATATGTTTAGTGGAAGATTTTGCATATTTTGTGTGTTGCCATTAAAAACATAGTTGTGTTGGACAAAAAAGGGCAGAAAACAAACAAACGAAAAAACAACATAAAAAAAAACTAAAACATTTTGAAATGAGGGATGGATCTGAAGTTGATGTAGACTCCAGAGATTTCACCATGAATTGATTAACGTGGACCCCGACTTAAACAAGTTGAAAAACTTATTTGGGTGTTACCATTTAGTGGTCAATTGTACGGAATATGTACTGTACTGTGCAAACTACTAATAAAAGTTTCAATCAATCAATGAAAAACCCAGAACCCCTTGTAACACTGACTCTTCCGGGATGCTACAATATACACCCCTTGGTACCCCACCTCAACCCCGATTACGTCACGTCAAATATTCCACTTAGAAAAATACTTTTGGTGGAATATTTTGCATATTTTGTGTGTTTGCCATAAAAAAACATTTTTTTGTTTGACAAAAAAGGGCGGAAAACAAACCATTTTGAAATGAGGAATAGATCTAAAGTCATACTTGCCAACCTTGAGACCTCCGAATTCTGGAGTTGGGGGGCGGTAAGGGGGTGGGGGGTGGGAGGGCAGGGTTTGGTGGTTGGTGGTAGCGGAAGTGTTAGTTGCAAGGGGTTCTGGGTATTTGTTCTGCGATCTTTATGTTGTGTTACGGTGCAGATACCTTCCCGAAATGTGTTTGTCATTCTTGTTTGGTGTGGGTTCACAGTGTGGCGCATATTTGTAACGGTGTTAAAGTTGTTTATACGGCCACCCTCAGTGTGACCTGTATGGCTGTTGACCTAGTATGCTTTGCATTCGCTTATGAGTTTATGTCATAGCCGCATGTGTTACGTGACAAAGCCGACACGCTATGTATGAAAAGCGGATGTGATGTCAGGTAAGAGGGGACGTTAATGGCAGTCCCTGCACGCACCCACTGTTGATGTCCGGATGTAAATTTAGAGAAATTCGGGAGAATGGTAGACCCGGACATTGAAAATTGGTAGTCACCCGGGTAAATCGGGAGGATTGGCAAGTATGGCTGAAGGTGATGTAGACCCCAGACATTTAAGCGTTGAAGACAAAAATGTAGTATGTATGCCCTGGCACACCACTAACATCATTTCATGACCGAAGCAAAATACTTTTTACATATTTATGCTAAAATAAACACAGCAAAAACTTATTAAATAAAAACCTACAAAAAACTACTAGCAGCGGTAAAGTTTACATCCATGAAGGAAAGAAGAAAGTGAATGAATGTTTATAACAGAATACATTTACATATGCATACAAATTTGTCCTCTTTTTATGTTATTTATTTTTATGAATTAAGCAACGTTTATGACAACCTTTTTCCAAAACACAATATAGAATGTGAGATATAACATAATAATGCATACGTTTATATATTTTTTTCAAAACGCTTACAAAAAAGTGGGAAAGCATTTTGAAAATTCCTGGCGCCAACACTGCTGTCAACAGAGGAGAAAAAAATGCTTTTATTTAAATAAATATATCATTTATAAAGCAAGTTCGAGTATCATAGGAAAACTTTCACCTTGTCCCCGCCATGGCGTGCTGCCCGCCTTGGTATGCGTACCTGTATATGTGTCCTCTTTTTGGGATTTCAGAATATGGTCAGCCTATGTGAAAGACACTGCATAATTTATGACTAAACTAGACTGACCTATGTCCTCTTTTCCCCGGACTGTCCGGGGTCTCCGGGCGGGATTTCTTAAATGCCTCTATTGTCCAGCGTTTTGTTTCAAGATTGCGTGTATATTCAATGTACGTACAGGGTAACAAATTGTGATGGTGTGCGCACGCAGATACTATCGTGAGGGAGGGGCGGAGACAGGCAGGGCGGCAGAGAAAATTGTCAATCAAGGCATACTTGATTAACAGTCATACAGGTCACACTGAGGGTGGCCGTTTAAACAACTTTAACACTATTACAAATATGCGCCACACTGTGAACCCACACCAAACAAGAATGACAAACACATTTGGGGAGAACATCCGCACCGTAAAACAACATAAACACAACAGAACAAATACCCGGAACCCCTTGCAACACTGACTCTTCTGGGATGCTACAATATATACCCCCCGGTACTCCTCCCCACCTCAACCCCGATTACGTCATATTAAATATTCCACTTTGAAAAATATTTTTGGTGGAAGATTTTGCATATTTCGTGTGTTTACCATAAAATTGGGAGGATTGGCAAGTATGGCTGAAGTTGATGTATACCCCAGACATTTAAGCGGTGAAAACAAAAATGTAGTATGTATGCCCTGGCACACCACTATCATCATTTCATGACCGAAGCAAAACCCATTTTACACATTTATACTGAAATAAATACACCTACAACTTATTAAATAAAAACATACAAAAAACTACCAGCAGCGGTAAAGTTTAGGTCCATGAAGGAAAGAAGAAAGTGAATGAATGTTTATAACAGAATACATTTACATATGCATACAAATTTGTCCTCTTTTTATGTTATTTATTTTTATGAATTAAGCAACGTTTATGACAACCTTTTTCCAAAACACAATATAGAATGTGAGATATAACATAATAATGCATACGTTTATATATTTTTTTCAAAACGCTTACAAAAAAGTGGGAAAGCATTTTGAAAATTCCTGGCGCCAACACTGCTGTCAACAGAGGAGAAAAAAATGCTTTTATTTAAATAAATATATCATTTATAAAGCAAGTTCGAGTATCATAGGAAAACTTTCACCTTGTCCCCGCCATGGCGTGCTGCCCGCCTTGGTATGCGTACCTGTATATGTGTCCTCTTTTTGGGATTTCAGAATATGGTCAGCCTATGTGAAAGACACTGCATAATTTATGACTAAACTAGACTGACCTATGTCCTCTTTTCCCCGGACTGTCCGGGGTCTCCGGGCGGGATTTCTTAAATGCCTCTATTGTCCAGCGTTTTGTTTCAAGATTGCGTGTATATTCAATGTACGTACAGGGTAACAAATTGTGATGGTGTGCGCACGCAGATACTATCGTGAGGGAGGGGCGGAGACAGGCAGGGCGGCAGAGAAAATTGTCAATCAAGGCATACTTGATTAACAGTCATACAGGTCACACTGAGGGTGGCCGTTTAAACAACTTTAACACTATTACAAATATGCGCCACACTGTGAACCCACACCAAACAAGAATGACAAATACATTTGGGGAGAACATCCGCACCGTAAAACAACATAAACACAACAGAACAAATACCCGGAACCCCTTGCAACACTGACTCTTCTGGGATGCTACAATATATACCCCCCGGTACTCCTCCCCACCTCAACCCCGATTACGTCATATTAAATATTCCACTTTGAAAAATATTTTTGGTGGAAGATTTTGCATATTTCGTGTGTTTACCATAAAATTGGGAGGATTGGCAATTATGGCTGAAGTTGATGTATACCCCAGACATTTAAGCGGTGAAAACAAAAATGTAGTATGTATGCCCTGGCACACCACTATCATCATTTCATGACCGAAGCAAAACCCATTTTACACATTTATACTGAAATAAATACACCTACAACTTATTAAATAAAAACATACAAAAAACTACCAGCAGCGGTAAAGTTTAGGTCCATGAAGGAAGGAAGAAAGTGAATTAATGTTTAAAACTGAATACATTTACATGTGTATACGAATGTTTTCTTTTTTCATTATTTTTTTTACTGAATTAAGTAACGTTTATGACAACCTTTTTCCAAAACACAATATAGAATGTGAGATATAACAGGATAATGCATATATTTATCTTTTTTTTTTTCAAAACGCTTACAAAAAAGTGGGACACCTTTTTTTAAAAATCCTAGCTTTGATTGATTGATTAATACTTTTATTAGTAGATTGCACAGTACAGTACATATTCCGTACAATTGACCACTAAATGGTAACACCCGAATAAGTTTAACTTAATCAATTAATCAATCAATTCATGGTATTCATAGCTCCAACAATACTGTCAACAGAGGAGAAAAAATACTTTATTTAAACAAATATATCGTTTATAAAGCAATTTCGGGTATCATTGGCCAATTTCCACCTAGTCCCGGCCGGCCTTGGCGTGCTGCTCGTCTTGGTACGCATTGTATCCTCTTTTTGGGATTTCAAAATATGGTCAGCCTATGTGAAATACACTACATATTATTGCTTTTTTTTTTTTTTTAATGCGGCTTGCCCTACATTTACTTTCCAAACGTACACGTTTTTTACTAAACGAGCGCCATCTAGTCAGATAATAGCTAACTAATTAGCCTGTGACAGCTCGCTGGCGTTGGTTACACAGGTGAGTCAATAAGGGTTTGTGTCAAGTCTACAGCATTAATTTATATGAGCAAGATCTTTAAAAGGTGTATTTACATAAAGAGAGATAGCTAGAGAGCGAGGCATCGCTCATCAGTCTCTGAAAAGTGCTGATTAGAGGATCCTCCGGGATGGTGTCAGTGCTATACTCACCTCAGCTGCCCCCTTGCTCCTTTCCTCACGGAGAAACACCGCCTCCTGTTGGACAGCGGCGGTACTGCATCAAATGGCACCTTAGGGCTTCTATGGTGGAAAATATTGTCCATCCATCCATCCATTTTCTACCGCTTATTCCCTTTCGGGGTCGCGGGGGGCGCTGGCGCCTATCTCAGCTACAATCGGGCGGAAGGCGGGGTACACCCTGGACAAGTCGCCACTATAGTAATACATGTTTCACAGTATTGGTTATCAAATAGGACTTTACAAAAGTCAAGCTCATGTAAACACACCACAAATAATCACAGACCACTAATAGGTCATCCTGGGTTGCCATGGCGATCACGCCCTCCATTACTTCATCACGATAGTTTCCTAAATGTAATAAACTTCAGAGTCTCTTCTTCCGTCTGTCGCTCCAGTGTCAGCTCAGGACACAAAAACATCTTTGGGCATACACCAAATTTCCGGAAATCATCCCAATCACCGGGCTTCGTTTCCCCCTCCTGCACAGGTTTAATACTCTCAAAAAAGCAGTGGGAGATAAGCTAGGGCAGCCAACTGTTACACGAAATACTTCAGAGCATAGCTACACAAACAGGAAGTGGGTTAATAAAAAACAGGAGCTTGTGTTACCCTTTAAATATGATTAAAAATAGTGTTTTTTTTTCAGCAGACTGCATGGCAACACGATTAACTCCCCCATCTTCCTCTTATGTGAGATCCACCCATTAATGGGGCCAAATGAATCCTTTCCCTACTGCATGAATCAAAAGTCACCATGAACCATGCACGAATTTAGGCGAGTGATATTAGCCAGCTACTGGCAGGAAAGACCAGGCAGTTAGGTTGAATGCTTACATTAGCTCACAGGTGTGAAACGCAAGGCCCGGGGGCCAGATCAGAATCAGAATCAGAAATACTTCCAAGGCCTACTGAAAAGAGATTTTCTTATTCAAACGGGGATAGCAGGTCCATTCTATGTGTCATACTTGATCATTTCGCGATATTGCCATATTTTTGCTGAAAGGATTCAGTAGAGAACATCGACGATAAAGTTTGCAACTTTTGGTCGCTAATAAAAAAGCTTTGCCTGTACCGGAAGTAGCAGACGATGTGCGCGTGACGTCACGGGCTGTAGAGCTCCTCACATCCTCACATTGTTTACAATCATGGCCACCAGCAGCAAGAGCAATTCGGACCGAGAAAGCGACGATTTCTCCATTAATTTGAGCGAGGATGAAAGATTTGTGGATGAGGAAAGTTAGAGTGAAGCACAAAAAAAAGAGAAAAAAAGGAAAAGGTGACGGCTCCAGGCGGCGGCAGTGGGAGCGATTCAGATGTTATTAGACACATTTACTAGGATAATTCTGGAAAATCCCTTATCTGCTTATTGTGTTGATAGTGTTTTAGTGAGATTATAAAGTCATACCTGAAAGTCGGAGGGCTGCGGTGAACGCCAGTGTCTCTGAGAGAAGCAAATGGAGGAGCCAAGATCACAGCTGACTTTTTGACAGCTGCAGGACGAAGTTGCATAATCCACTCAGGTCTCCGGTAAGAGCAGACTTAATGTCACAATTGGTTGACATGTGGTAGAGAAACATGTTCGCTTGACCGCGCTGTTTTAAAACTTCACAACAAACAAACACCGGCTGTGTTTCGGTTGCTAAAGGCAGTTGCAATCCACCGCTTTCCACCAACAGCATTCTTATTTAACGTCTCCATTATTAATTAAAGAAATTGCAAAAGATTCAGCAACACAGATGTCCAAAACACTGTGTAATTATGCAATGAAAAGAGACAACTTTTAGCCGTAAGTGGTGCTGGGCTGAAATGTCCGCTCCAACCAATAACGTCACAAGCACGCGTCAACATAAGCGTCATCATTCCGCGACGTTTTCAACAGGATACCTCGCGGGAAATTTAAAATTGCAATTTAGTCAACTAAACTGGCCGTATTGGCATGTGTTGCAATGTTAATATTTCATCATTGATATATAAACTATCAGACTGCGTGGTCGGTAGTAGTGGGTTTCAGTAGGCCTTTAACAATCCATCCATCCATCTTCTTCCGCTTATTCGATGTCGGGTTTGCAGGGGCACCTTCTCCCCAATCACTTCGTCCAGCTCTTCCCGGGGCATCCCGAGGCGTTCCAGGCCAGCCGGTACAAATAGTCTTCCCTACCTGTCCTGGGTCTTCCCCTCCGGACGTGCCCTAAACACCTCCCTAGGGAGGCGTTCGGTTGGCATCCTAACCAGATGCCCGAACCACCTCATCTGGCTCCTCTCGATGTGGCGGAGCAGCGGCTTTACTTTGAGCTTCTCACCCTATCTCTAAGGGAGAGTCCAGCCACCCGGCGGAGGAAACTCATTTTGGCCGCTTGTACCAGAGATCTTGTCCTTTCGGTCATAACCCAAAGCTCATGACCATAGGTGAGGATGGGAACGTACTGTAGATCGACCGGTAAATTGAGAGCTTTGCCTTCCGGCTCAGCTCCTTCTTCACCACGACGGATCGGTACAACGTCCGCATTACTGAAGAAGCCGCACCGATCCGCCTGTCGATCTCACGATCCACTCTTCCCTCACTCGTGAACGGGACTTCAATAGATTTTCAGCACAATCCCATTCAAGATCAGATAAACATTACAGGGAGACAGAACAGGATCGCTGACAGGTCTGCCAACTTCCGGCACCCCTTACAAAAAAATGTGAGAAACAGGTAAACGCTGGGTAAGCAGGGTGAGAAAATAAAAATTCAGTCCAAGGTCATGTTTATACTAAGTCATTTAACCCCTTAAACGAATAATTTAGCCTAAGCCCCGTTTCAGCCACACTAAACCAGCGTTTAAGGTCTCCCTCCTCGGACAAAATTTTACACGGGTAAGTGCACGGTGTATTTCTTGAATCTCCGGCTCCTAGCTTTGTATGGACTCATTGATCGTTTACAGAGTTTGGAGAGGAAGTGATGACAGAAGTGAAGTGAAGTGAATTATATTTATATAGCGCTTTTTTTCTGGTGACTCAAAGCGCTTTACATAGTGAAACCCAATATCTAAGTGACATTTAAACCAGTGTGGGTGGCACTGGGAGCAGGTGGGTAAAGTGTCTTGCCCAAGGACACAACGCTAGTGACTAGGATGGCGGAAGCGGGAATCGAACCTGTAACCCTCAAGTTGCTGGCACGGCCACTCTACCAACCGAGCTATGCCGCCAATTGACAGCGCCCCACACAGGAAGTGACGTCAGAAAGAACGAGCCATATCCAGCTTCATAATAAAGTGTTTTCGTAAGTCGGAGCTAACCACTGGAAATATGAAGGCGAGTCATCCAGACATCCCCGTGTTTCTATTTCCTCTACATCAGGGGTGTCAAACTCAAATACAGAGTGGGCCATAATGTAAAACTGAACAAAGCTGCGGGCCGAGGTTGAACAAATTAACCTTATAATAGGGACCCAAACAAGTTTTGCATTGAATATGGACCAAGTAAGGCTTATATAACTTTATAGTGACATGCAAATTCCAGTTTCAAATAATAATACTTAAACAATATCAATGGCATATCAAATAAAATAAAAACACAAATTTAATGCCTTTTTTCGGCGGCGGGTTTGAGTTAGGGCGGGGTTTGGTGGTAGCGGGGGTGTATATTGTAGTGTCCCGGAAGAGTTAGTGATGCAAGGGGTTCTGGATATTTGTCCGGTTGTGTTTATGTTGTGTTACGGTGCGGATCCATCCATCATCTTCCGCTTATCAGAGGTCGGGTCGCGGGGGCAACAGCCTAAGCAGGGAAACCCAGACTTCCCTCTCCCCAGCCACTTCGTCTAGCTCTTCCCGGGGGATTCCGAGGCGTTCCCAGGCCAGCCGGGAGACATAGTCTTCCCAACGTGTCCTGGGTCTTCCCCGTGGCCTCCTACCGGTTGGACGTGCCCTAAACACCTCCCTAGGGAGGCGTTCGGGTGGCATCCTGACCAGATGCCCGAACCACCGGATGTTCTCCAAAAATGTGTTTGTCATTCTTGTTTGCTGTGGGTTCACAGTGTGGCGCATATTTGTAACAGTGTTAAAGTTGTTTATACGGTCACCCTCAGTGTGACCTGTATGGCTGTTGCCCAAGTATGCATTGCATACATTTGTGTGTGTGTATGAGTTGCATATATTATGTGAGTGGGCCGGCACGCTGTTTTTATGGAAGAAAAGCGGACGTGGCGACAAGTAGAGAACGCCAAAAGCAGTGCTTTTACGGCCCGCCCCCAATATTATTGTCCGGGTGGAAATCGGGAGGGGGCACTGAATTTCGGGAGTCTCCCAGGAAAATTGGGAGGGTTGACGAGTATGAGTATTAGTGGTGAATGTGGTGTTACGGCGGCGGGACAGCTGTAATGTTAATTTGATATTGCCTCAAGGGCCAAATTAAATTACACGGCGGGCCAAATTTGGCCCACGGGCCAGAGTTTGACACTCATGCTCTACATGTACAGACGCTTGTGGAAATCACACATGAATACCTTAAGAGAAAGCGATTGCAGCTATTTGGGATACAACACTTCTCAGACAGCAAGAGAACTTTCCAATGTCCAGTTCAGCTGTGACTCTACTTACCGAAAAACTTTGTCCATTTGTCGAAGGAGAGTCAACAAGAATGGGGCCTCCTGTGGATGTGATAAAAAAATGTAGCGTGTGCTTTGTATTACCTGGCCGTCGAGGGAAGACTACGGAAAACAGCGAATGCATTTGGACTGGCAAAGCAGACTGTATCAGTTACTGTCCGCCATGTACATCACGGACTCAACGTCTAGGTCCAGACTATATAAAGCCACCAAAAAGGAATGAACAATGAAGGTGAAGGCAAAAGAGTGACCAGATATCTAGATCCTTAAGTTTGATTGTTGTAAAATGTCCTTTATCACATTGTTTAGGTGTCTAATAAAGATTTGATTAATTTATGACGGCTCCCCTCACCTCCCAGGGGTTGGAACAAGGGGGATGGGTCAAATGCAGAGGGTAATGTCACCACATGTAGTATGTGTGTGACTAACAGTGGTACTTTAACTTTAATGGTTATGTGCAGTAAAACTTTACATAAACACAACTCACCAGAATGCGTGTTCCTAAATTGGTGTTCCACGTCTTAGATGAAGTGAGCAGTTATGATTCTGGTTTGCAGAGTAAACAACTAAAAACTAAGGTTTTGGACGTTGTTTGCTCCTCCTAAACTGGGGATCGGCAAGCCACTGCTCTAGAGCCGCATGCGGCTCTTTAGCGCCGCCCTAGTGGCTCACTGGAGCTTTTTCAAAAATGTATGAAACATGGAAAACAATGAAGGAAAAAAAATGTTTTAATATTGTTTCTGCAGGAGGACAAACATGACACAAACCTCCCTAATTGTAATAAAGCACACTGTTTACATTAAACATGCTTCACTGATTCAAGTATTTGGCGAGCACCGTGTTGTCCTACTAATTTTGGCGGTCCTTGAACGCACCGTGGTTTGTTTACATGTATAACTTTCTCCGACTTAAAAGGACGTGTTTTATGCCACTTCTTTTTCTGTCCACCAAACTTTTAACGTTGTGCGTGAATGCACAAAGGTGAGTTTTGTTGGTTATTGACTTGTGTGGAGTGCTAATCAGACATAGTTTGTCACTGCATGACTGCAAGCTAATCGATACTAACATGCTATTTAGGCTAGTTATATGAACACATTGCATCATTATGCCTCATTTGTAGCTATATTTGAGCTCATTTATTTTCCTTTAAGTCCTCTTAATTAAATGTATATCTCAAGACACACTATCTGTATGTAATATGGCTTTGAATTTTTTGCGGCTCCAGACATATTTGTTTTTGTATTTTTGGTCCAATATGGCTCTTTTTACATTTTGGGTTGCCGACCCTTCTTAAACACATACATTTGTCTAAATATCGACAAAAAAATGCATTACTGTGGAGTTCTTGCACGTCATTTTCATTATTGAAACCTAACCTGCAAGACCTTATCCAAATTTACATTCCTGCGCACCTTCTGAGGTCCGAGAGCCAGTTCCAGCTCGTGGTGCCCAAGACCAGACTTAAGACCAGGGGAGACAGGGCCTTCTCTGTGGTCGGCCCTAAGCTTTGGAACACTCTGCCCCTCCATGTTCAAAATGCTTCCACTGCGGAGTGTTTTAAGTCTCGTCTTAAGACCCACTTTTATTCTTTGGCTTTTAACACCACGTGAGTTGTGTGGTCCTCTGTTCTCTGTTGTCCTCTGTGTTTTTTTATACACTTTGATTTCTATTTTACTGTTTTAATTGATTTTACCCTTTAAAATAGTTTTTAATCATATTTGTTTTTATATTGTTTTTATATTTATTTATTTTTTGTTTTTATTCAGTCATTGGTGGAGCATATGTATATTTTTATTTTTATTTTATTTATTTATTTTTTATTTTTTTTACAATTGTTTTTAACATGGCTGTGCAGCACTTTGGAAACGTTATTGTTGTTTAAATGTGCTATATAAATAAAGTGGATTGGATTGAAGAGAATTTCTCTGCCGTTTTTAAGTCTGTTTTTTTTTTAAACAGTCATCTTGAAGGGTCCCATCTGTCTCCGAGTCCCTTGTCATCATGTGACATGACCCGCCTTATCTTGCCTCTGATTGGTCGGTCTGTAAAGTTTCTCTCTAACTTTAGCCAATTGTGACTCATCATACAAACACTAACCAATCATCATGGATTTTCTCCGTATGTATGGATAGTCTCATTCATCCAGGTCATTAGGTTTTTTGGCCTGATTCACAGTCCATTTTCTCTTTGTAGCTTTGATGTAAGCTACCTCTCTCCATGGGTCTAAACCAGGCATGTCAAACTTAGGACCCGCGGGTTGGATCAGGCCCGCGAACAGGTTTTATGCGGCCCACGGGATGAGTTTGGTAAGTATAAAAATGAGCCGAAATTTTTAAATGAAAGAAGCAGCTGTTCTAATTGTGTCCACTAAATTTCGCAAAAGCAATTCTTCGTAATGTCGAAGAAAGTAAGCAAACTACATAAATAACATCCTGTAATTTGATTATATTGTTTTTTTATATTGATAGATTGAAAATTAACACCAATTAGTTGACTGATGAAAATTATCACAATTTATTCAGAAAGTATAAATAAGGACACAAAAGGTAGAATATTTATAACCACACCATGTAAGTGTAAAAAAAAACATGATTTGTGCATTTTCAGAATGTGCTTTATAAACATTTTTAAACGAACAAATCTATCCGAAATGGTCTTTATTTGTAAATTATCGCGCCAAGATTTTACCAGTCCGGCCCACTTGGGAGTAGATTTTTCTCCATGTGGCCCCCGAACTAAAATGAGTTTGACATCCCTGGTCTAAACGTAGCAAAGCTACAGGAAAAGCTACTCGTTTAAAAAAAAAAAAAAAAAGTAGTAATGCTACCGCCATCCATTCTTTCATTCTCAAAATAATCTTACTTATCTCATCGTATGGAATATCAATCAATCAATCTTTCAATGATCATTTATATAGCTCTAAATCACTACTGTATCAAAGGGCTGCACAAACCACATCGACATCCTCGGTAGAGCCCACATAAGGGCAAGGAAAACTCACACGCAGTGGGACGTCGGTGACAATGATGACTATGAGAAACCTTGGAGAGGACCGCATATGTGGGCAACCCCCCAGGGGACCGAAAGCAATGGATGTCGAGCGGGTCTAACATGATACTGTGAAAGTTCAATCCATAGTTGATCCAACACAACCGTGAGAGTCCAGTCCAAAGTGGATCCAACACAGTAGCGAGAGTCCCGTCCCGAGAATATAACTTACTTCCCCAATTATTCATTTATTTTTATTGTAATAATTATGTAGTATATTGTGAATACATTGAGAACAGGAAGTGAACAAAAGTTTTAGCAACTGTTGTGTAGAAGAAAAGGGGTAGGATTTAATAAGCTCTGCTTCTCCCTGCTCCATTTCGAACATGTTGAAAAGAGAAACTGGAAATTGTGATGTATCATGTAGTATGCTTGCATGTTTGAAATAAACTCAAACTACTAGAAAATGTAACTCCGCTATAGAGCTTAGCTACATGTAACTTGATACTGCCCATCCCTGGTGATTTCACAAGCAAACGTTGTATGGTGGTGATACTTTGACACTGGAACAGATTATTTCTTATTTGGGAGGTATTGTTTTCAGAGTCCGGTTTGCAACTTCCTCACAGTTCCATTTTTCAAAGCAAAAAATACCACAGCTTATGTTACCATTTAGTTTAACAAAACACCTCCTCACAATTTACCATACATGGGGATAAATATACAATAATCACTTAAATATTTAAACAATGTTACTGTTCAAACTGCATAATAGTTGTAAAAATAATAAACATTTTAAATAAAACCTCCACCTTGGTTTGAACACTTGGGCTTACTGCGCTACTGTAATTTAATGTTAGTCATCATTAAGTTGATACTTGAAAAGTCTGGTGTATTCTGAGGTGGTACTTGGTGAAAAATTTGAGACCCACTGCAGTAGGACGTTTGAGAATATCAGGAAAAAGGGCAATTTGGCTCCCCCTTGTGTTCTAAATGCTTCACTACAAGTAGGATATAATAACTGCAATGTCCATCCATCCATCCATTTTCTACCACTGGAGCCTATCTCAGCTGCATTCGGGCGGAAGGCGGGGTGCACCCTGGACAAGTCGCCACCTCATCGCAGGGCCAACACAGATAGACAATATTCACACTCACATTCACACACTAGGGCCAATTTAGTGTTGCCAATCAACCTATCCCCAGGTGCATGTGGGAGGAAGCCGGAGTACCCCGAGGAGAACATGCAAACTCCACGCAGAAAGATCCCGAGCCCGGGATTGAACCCAGGACAACTCAGGACCTTCGTATTGTGAGGCACATGCACTAACCCCTGTCCCACCATGTATGACAATGTATATTATTGTCACTCTTTTTGTCAAGTAAAGCCAACATGGATGCATGGTTGAAAATATATATATATATATATATTCAAATAAGCTCTTTATTCATTATAGATCATCGTTGTACACCACTAGAGACAGTGATAGGAGCACACAATGGGCACGAACATTTGCAGCAAATAAGATGATTTAACAGTAAAAATATGAGCAAATTTGAAGTATGAATGGGGAATAAAGGGGGCGGAAAATAAGATTTATGTGCCGGATTGACTTTTTCACTTGCTATGGAGATTTTATTCTGTACAGGAGGACAATTTGTACAAAATTAAAACTAGATATATAACACTACATGAAAACAAGGTAAATCATATATACAATATTAAATGAATCATATTGTACAGGTCACATACAAAAGGACACTTAAGTTATGTTTTGGAAATAAAATGTTAAAAATGAAAAAGACAAAGCCACCAAATAACTTTTTCAGTCTCTCTTTTATCGAAAGGACTCGTTTTTTAACGACAAAAAAATAAAACCTCAGAACTCATAAAAACCCATAAAATAGCATCTTCCCCCCCAAGCAAGCATGGGGTGTTTTTTTTTAAGAAAGAAGAACTCAAGTTTGGTTGAATGGCATTACTCCAGAGTAAAAGGTACATGTTTAACATGGTACTTCTTTAAATGTACAACTTTTTGCATTCCAGCAAATACAGTTTTTAATACAGTTTTGACGGGCCGAGTCACGATTTCAGTTCACTGGTCAGCATGTTGTGTTTGTGGTCGGCCGTGTGACACCGAGTAAAAGCTTGGGGCCGTGTCCCCAGCCACGCTACTTCACCTCCAGGGACGAGACAACTAGCACATCAAATAAGAAAAAAATCCAGCTCACCTCGTTAGTTGAAACAATAGTACTGCTTTTCCGACGGTGGCCAAGTTTGAAGGAGATTTTCGGTGTTTCTACATTTAGCATGAAATAATGGATTACTCGGGATTATTTTTGATCCCTTTTATCTTAAACTGCACCACAGAAGACTCGCCCTAAAAATCACATTCCGCAGTACCATTGTTTGAACTGTGGGGACGCCATTGCCATCTGGTTTACAAACTATTGCCTGTGAACACAAGGAAGCAAGCATATAAAAAGAGCGGCAAATGGCACGTGAACCAAAAACTTTAAAACGGAAAGTGACGGATGTCCACAGGACAAAGTCCCATTTCCTTGCCGTCTTCCTGGACACTGCAAGGCGACGGACAGGCCTGAGTTTGGTCGTAAGTGTGCTACTCTAAAAAAAAAAAACAGCAACAACAAAAAAAACACTAGTGACCAAAACGAAAGGCAAGTGTCCCGGTTTGAATCGTAGATCAAAGTAAGAACCGCCTTGGCACTGACAAGTTGTCCGTTAAATGAGGGGAAATGGAACGACGGGGAAAGTCTTGCGTTTCAACCTTGCTTGCCTTTGATGAAAAACAAAATCCGTACGTAAAACGTCAGCTTTTGCAGTTCCATATTCCAACAAAAGAATGAATGGTGTCAACTGAGTCGTCCAAGTTCTCGCACTTGAGTGCGAGGGGGACAACGGGGTGGGAGGAAATGGGCCGAAGAACACAGAGAAGGGGGTCGGGGGGTCTTTGAAGACGTGAACAAAAAGGACGCCCTTCAAACAAATAAAACCAAAAGAACCTGAGAAAGCAGAAATCTGAAGAACGTGAAGATGGGACTTCTGCACTTATCACAGGCCCGGTGTGCTGCTGCACGGGCAGCCGGAATGGACGAAAACGAAGGATTCCAGGTAAAAAAAAAACAAAAACAAACGGAGATCCCAACGTGGGTCATCTAAGTTAACAGCTGTTGGGCGGGGAGGGGTGTCCATGGTCGTGGAGGGGCTGGATCTAGAGTCCGTCGCGGGTGGTCAACATGTCTTCAGCTCTGCGGTGGGACTCCAAGGCTTTTGTGGTGTAGATGTCCTGAGGCAACTCAGATTTGCGTCGCACCATGGGCCGTTCCTTCCACTGGCCGTGCTGCAGCTATTAGACGAGAGAAGTCTGATTGAATCTTGTCTTCCCGGTGATCGCGTTGCTGTCACAAGACGGCGTCCCCGTGAATCCATCACTGATTAACAGTGAGGAAAATCTGTTAAACATGTAGCAGATTGCAAATTTGACCCTCTGCTGCCTTAAAGGGGAACTGCACTTTTTGGGGAATTTTACCTATCATTCACAATCATCATGAGAGACAAGAACACACATCTTTCTTTTTTCTTTTTTTAGGATTATAAAAATAAAACAATTGCAAGATGCAGCTAATTTGAGTCACCTATGTTGCTTTCTCTACCTACTCTATTAACGTTTTATTAACACTAAGTATACACACCGTAAATTCCAGACTATAAGCAGGTACATGATAATGATCAGCCGTTTGGTAACAATTAAGGCAGGGGTAGGGAACTTACGGCTCTAGAGCCAGATGTGGCTCTTTTGATGACTGCACCTGGCTCTCAGATAAATCTTTGCTGCCATTGCCTAACACGATAAGTAATAAATAATTTCGCTGGAATTATTCATTACTTATCGTGTCAAAAATAACATTCAAAATACAAAACATTCTCATGCAATTTCATCCATCCATCCGATTTCTACCGCACCTGTTCAAGAGGTCTGATTAATGGTAAGAAGTATTTTATTTATTTTTGGTTAGCCTCAGAATAACAATGTTACTAAAAAGAGTAAGAGACTTATTATACTCTAAAAATTTTGTTTTTTTCTTAAGAATGCACGCATATAGTTGTATTCACTGTTAAAAAAATAAATATATGGCTCTCACGGAAATACTTTAAAAAAATATTTGGCTTGTATGGCTCTCTCAGCCAAAAAGGTTCCCAACCCCTGAATTAAGGTATGTAAATAAACATCTACAAAATCTTTCTGTGCATATAACTAATTTCAAAAACCTATATATTTACGGCTTATAGTATATGGAAATATATTATTCTTTAAAATTTTGTGGGTGCAGCTTATATAGTGCACTCTATAGTCCGGAAAATACAGACACACATACAGTGGGGCAAAAAAGTATTTAGTCAACCACCGATCGTGCAAGTTCTCCCACTTAAAATGATGACCGAGGTCATCATGAACAATTTCCCTTGTGGATCATTAAAGTTTGTCTAAGTCTAAGTATAATTTTCATCATAGGTACACTTCAACTGTGAGAGACAGAATGTGAAAAAAAATCCAGGAATTCACATTGTAGGAATTTTAAAGAATTTATTTGTAAATTATGGTGAAAAACAAGTATTTGGTCTACAATTCAAAACTCTCACTGATGGAAGAAGGTTTTGGCTCAAAAACGCACGATACATGGCCCCATTCATTCTTTCCTTAACACGGATCAATCGTCCTGTCCCCTTAGCAGAAAAATAGCCCCAAAGCATGATGTTTCCACCCCCATGCTTCACAGTAGGTATGGTGTTCTTGGGATGCAACTCAGTATTCTTCTTCCTCCAAACACGACGAGTTGAGTTTATACCAAAAAGTTCTGATTTGGTTTCATCTGACCACATGACTTTCTCCCAATCCTCTGCTGTATCATCCATGTATCTATC